>NW_024070192.1:2731635-2749895 GCF_014754425.2 Oryx dammah | reverse complement strand
AATTGCAGCCCGGCCTGCGGGCCGAGCTTCCCACCCCGGGGCCAGCCCCACGCTGGCCTCTTCCTGTCCTCGGCGGCGGCGGCGGGGCCGGGCGCGCGCCCCCAGGGGCTCGCGGAGGGTCGGTGTCCCGGCCGCCCGGTGGCCGCCTGGGAAGCTTGCCTGTCAGCTGGGGGCGCGTCTTCCTCTCCCCTTCCCTCCCACCCGGGGCAGCCTCCCCCGCCAACGCCCGCCCCGCGATCCCTCCCGCCCCCCGAATCCTGGGCTGAACCAGCGGGGCGAGGAGGAGCCGCCGATGCAACGCGGAAAGGGACCGCGAGCGGCGCGCCGAGCCCGGCCGGGGGCCGACGAGCGCCGGGCTGCCCGGCCCTTCCCTCTCCCGACTGGGGGCGAGTTACTTACAGAGCGCCGGGGCTGCTCGGGAGCGTGAACGGCCCGTTCCCTGCCGCGGGGTCCGCCCTCAATCCCGGTCTCCACCAGCGCGCCGGGCACGCTCTGCTGATCTAAACCCAGAGCAGTTAGACTCCCGAATTCTCTGCAGGAGCAACTCCTACGGGCGCTCAGCGCTGCCACGCGCCGGCGCCTCCCAGCCCTCCCGCCCAGCAACCGGGCGAGGGCATGGAGACCCTTTCACAAGCGCTGTCAACCGCAGTGTGAACCGGGCGTGGACCCTGGAACATTGTGTGTGTGTGTGTGTGTGCGTGTGTGTGTGTGTACACTGCGGAGCCGCGCACGCCTGAGCATTTTGGTGTCATCGCGAAGCTTTGCTCTTAAAGAATACTTAAGAATCCTCCTTGCACCAAGTTTGCCATCCCTGTGTGTGTGTGTGTGTGTGTGTGTGTGTGTGTGTGGTGATTATTTCCTCAAGCGATCAAATGTGTCCTCCGCGTAGTTTAAACCTCTCCAAGGCCTCCTAGAGACGCCAAACTTCTTCCACACGCTAGCTCTTCTTTCTGGGCGGTACCGCCGGGGTGGCTGTGCGCGAGCGCGAGAATGAAAGCGACCCGGGAACCGGGGTTCGCGCCGGGACCCACCTCCGAGCTTCCTTCGCGCGCTCGGCCCCTAGGAGGTGCTGGTGAAGTGCGCTTGGGCTTCGCGGGTCCCTCTGAATCCTGCCTCAGCCAGCGTGCCCCTCTTCCTAGTCTTCCTAAGACACTGACGTTAAAAGGGCCTGGAACAGGTTGTGCAGGCGCTGTGACTCGGACAGCCAAGCGCCTGGCTGTTTCATTCCACTTGTGGCGATGGTACAGTGGTTCGAGCCCTGCTACCAACTGTCTTGCCTTTTAAAGCCCTCTCGGTGGGAATCATGGTTCACATCAGGGAGGTCTCCATTAACCTGTGCGAAGCCAAGTGCTATTTATAGGCCGTTTGGATTAACTGTGCCAAAGGGGTGGATGTATAGGAACCGAGGCTGTAGCCTAAAGCTGACAGAGCCTGGAGACAGACAATAAGTCTGCAGGACGAGTGGACTGCGCTGCAATGAGCTGCCTCTCAGACGGGCTTCCTCGTGGATTTCTTAACTGGACCGGAGAGGTCCGATGAATCCTTCAAAGCATATTAAACCCAAATGGAAAGAGGAAATCCATCGTTTCTAGATGATCCCTTCTGTTATTGTGATTCAATCTAAGCATCTGTAGATGGCTGAGGATTTTCCAAACCACAAAAATCCAACACTCTTATTTCCAGGTAATGAGCTCTTTTTGAAAACCGGTCACCCAGAAAGAGATACCATTTCTCTGAAATTACGACTGAAATGGTTTTAATATGCTACTCTAAGTAAACTGAATACACCACAGGTCAGGATGGTTTCATACGGTAGGAAAAATCTTTTTGTTTTTAAAAGTGAATGCAAAGTTATCAGATGATGGTTGTTTGTATAAATTTACTGATGAGAAATAAATTGCAAATAAATACGTGTATCCTAGCCCTTCTTACCTACCTCACTTTCACCTCCATGGAATGATACGCATCAAGGCTTATTTACTGAAGCCAAAAATTAGAGAAAGGTTGACTGTCTTAACAAGAAGCTTCCCGATCTGAATAGACTGTTTCCCTTAATTATTTAGCTAAATAAGGAAACACGAAGAATTAAATTTTGTTTATAACTGAAACTTTATAAATGCAGGAGAGCATTGATTAACTCTATTGCTTCATCTTAGAAAAATATAAATGTGCATTTTAATGAATGAGACCTTTCACTATGTCCCTATTAGGAAAATTCTAGTGTTCCAAACCATTCAGTGCTTGCATAAATGTACTTTTTTGGAGCGAGTATGTGATATAGATTTCCCTGAGAGTATATCTTTTTGGATGAATCAGTCCTTATTTAGCAAAAAAAATTAAAATCTCCAGTGCAGGTGGACACCAGTGCAGTTGGGAGTTGGGATCCATCTGTGGATTAAATTTTTCCAAGGAAGTGACAATTATGTCCTTACTGATTCCCTCCACAGTAACCACCTTTAATATTTGAGCCAAATATTAGTCACAGTCTAGATCTGCAGTCAGACTATGAATGGTCGTGTGACGCAGAAGGACATTGTTCTGCCAGGAACACAAATCTTTCTTTTGTGCTCAAGTAAAGACCACCAGCAATTAGTTTTACTTTTCAAGGGTCCGTTAACCATCACTGCGGTCCATTTTATAATGATAAGAGAAGAGCAGCTCCTGTTATTCGCATCTTCCTGGTAGCAAGAATCACTCATTAGTCTTTGCAACAATAATTAATAGTCATAATAAATGGATAAGTAAGTGTGTGTGTGTGTCTGTGTGTGTCTGTGTCTGTGTGTGTGCGCTCTGTCACTCAGTCATGTCTGATCCCTTGCAACCCCATGGACTGTAGCCCCCCAGGCTCCTCTGTCCATGGGATTCTCCAGGCAAGTATACTAGAGTGGGTTGCCATTTCCTCCTCCAAGGGATTGTCCCCACCCAGGGATCGAACCAGCGTCTCTTGCATCACCTGCATCGGCGGCGAATTCTTTACCACTGTGTCATATTGACTGGAAATATAGACAGGCTGGGTATGCAATCTGCTGCTATGAGAACAAGTCATCTGCTAGGGTATTTTGAATGTAATCTTACCTGGGGGGAAATTGCTTAGGCAGTTCCACTTACCATGTTGGTAACATTTTATCTTCATAATAAGATCTATAAAGGTACTTGTTGAGTAGCTACTTTGTACTTCAGCCGTGTGCTCAGTGACGTGGGAAACAGAAGAGGTCTGGAACAGGAACAGTTCCTCCCCTTCAAGGATCCACGATTTCTAAGCAGACGATGCATATGTGGAATGACTCAATGGCACGATAAGGCAGCCGGTGATTAAGTGCTAAAATGGGTTGGTGAGGAAAGAAGCATCTGGAGGGCTTCTGAGGAGTGGAGTGAAATGGACGGGAACGTGTGGGGAAGTCTTTAGAATGGAAGACTTCACACGCTTGACATAATGCTCGCACAGTTGTGTCAAGGATGTTGAGAGCACACGAGGAGATGGGGTTGCCCCTCACTTGGATTGCATCCTAAATGCCCATTATGTGCTCAGCTCTGTCTGTCTCTGTGTAACTGTGTGTATAAACTATAAGCTGCCCCTAAGAATGGCATGTCCTTCCTGCATGCTGCTGCCTGCGTGACTCCCTCTAAAGCACTGGGATTTAGTTCACTAGCCTTATTTGTCCTTTGCCATCCCTCTAACACGCAGTGATGTTGCCTTACTTATCTGGCAGCCTGGGAATGCGACAGATTACAGAATGGCTTTTCCAAATAATTGAAGTTTGTTTGACTGGGAATGATTTTTCCCTTATCGTATGCATCCTCAAGCTCTTAACTTGTGGCCCCTGTAGCATTCTGTGTATTTCCAGTATCGTATATTCTGTTCCTCTCAGGCTATTACAGATATATTTTCCTCTGTATCTGTTTCCACCCTACCAACCGGGACTGTTTTGAAGTCCACGGCCAATTTTTTATCTTTATATCCTTGTTGCCTTGCACATGGCTGAGCAAATAAATCAGGCTCAACAAATGTCAGCTGAATGATGAAAAGAATGAAAGTAACAATATTTCTGAGTATAAGATGACTTTTGAATAATGACTCAGTAATGATTCATTATAATAAACATAAGTCATTTCATTTTTACCTGCAGTAGAGAGCCCATCAAAATACAATAAGAACAGTGTCTTCTACATTAAATGACCCCAGACTGAGCTTATTTAAGTTGTTGTGCTTGTTTTTCCTTCTTCTCCATCAGTGAGCCTTCACTTCTCATTTTTGCTTCTGCCAACGTGCTTGGAGTTTACTAGGCTGTCACTGTGTTCTGTCTAATCTGTTGATTCTAATATGCACTAGGCTGAGAAATTATGTAACCAAGGTTGTTTTAAAATATATGCAAAGTAAAAGTAAATATGATTTAAAGGGCTTAAAGTGGATGTATATTTTTGAAATAGTATGAGCACATATGCTGAATTTGGAGTTACCTTGTTTGGGTTGGTTTCCTTTTTGGATAAAAAAAAAAAGCTTTGGGATATGGATTTATGGTATCTATTTTAGCTTCTCAGAGCACTTAAATGCTTCAGACCTTGTATTTGCTGTGTTATGAATAGTTGAGAAAGAACTCTGGAAAAACAAGATTACCTGTCTGCCTGGAACTATGCATATGTTTATATGTTTCTGTACAGGAAAATCATAGGCTCATTTATTGAGAACTCATTTGCATGCTCACTTTGTCCATTTACAGGATCTTTGTTTTTCATCAAATATGTTAAAACCAACAACAGTAAGTGGGATGATTCTTTAAGAAGCTCACACTTCCAGAGCTGCTGAGTGGTTACTTAGTAAATTTTCTGTCAGGCTCTGGAAGCCTTTATTTATCTCACGTGGGTGAGACGATTACACTCTGAAATTACAATATGCATCTGAGGGCCAGACCTCACCATTGCGGTGGCTCTTAACACAGTGATTGCGATGATCACTGTGTGTGTGTGTGTGTGATCCACGGCATGTTAGCTCTCTTAAAGGGGAAAAGCCTGCAGCTCTGGTGCATTCTCCTGTGGATGGTGGTGCCTTCAGTGGGTAGCCGTGCCATAAGATGCATGCAACTTGGCTTTTTCCAGAACGAACGAGACCAACAATTTCAGACAATCAAAGCTCATCACTATTGTAGACGTTTAAGGAATGTGCCACACGGTACAAAGAAATTGCAAAACATATTTTGTGTAATGTAAACAGTCAGTCACCTCCAGCTCTTTGCAACCCCGTGGACTATACAGTCCATGGAACTCTCCAGGCCAGAAGACTGGGGTGGGTAGCCTTTCCCTTCTTCAGGGGATCTTCCCAACCCAAGGATCAAACGCAGGTCTCCCACATTGCAGGTGGATTCTTTGCCCGCTGAGCCACAAGGGAAGCCCAGTGTCAACAATACTTTAATGATATTTTTGAAAGAAAGGCACATATATACCTGAATATCAAGGTTTGGGGTTATGGGTTTTAATAGCTTATGTGTGGGGGTTTTTAAGTGTAATGTGTATTTAGGTGTTTTTGTTTTAATTGTCAGAGTAATACATGCCCATTGTGAGAAATATACAATATAAGCATTACAAATACAGAAGAATGTAGGGACATAAAATAAGACCACATTCCCGCCTTTATAAATACTTTGGTTATTTCTTACACTTTGTCTTATAGTTCTTTTTCTAATTTTTTATCTCTATTTTTTCATAATTTTAAATCAATTGTGCCATACTTTTTGAAAAATGAGTACCATACTTTTTATATGTGAGCATTTGTCGTATACCAGAGCTTCCCAGGTAGCACAGCGGTAAAGAATCCATCTGCCAGGGCAAGAGGTGCAGAAGACACGGGTTCAGTCCCTGAGTTGGGAAGATCCGCTGGGGAAGGAAATGGCAACCCACTGCAGTATTCTTTCCTGAAGAATCCCATGGACAGAGAGAGGAGCCTGGCGGGCTATAATCCACAGAGTTGCAAAGAGTCAGACACAACCAAGCATGCACACACTTGGCATACAATCAAGAACCATTTGAGAGAATATATTTTAATGTTTGCATATATTTTATTTCCATAGTGTGTATGAACCATACTTTGATGAATCACCTACTCTTATACTTCTATATTCATTTTTGTTTTATGCTCACAAGGATGCATTAACTGTCTTTGTAGACTAACGTTTCTCTTCATCTCTTGCTGTTTTCTTAGAATATGTGTCCAAATGTAGAATTATTTGGTTAAAGTTTATGATCTTTTACAACTCTTTTTTAAAATTGCAATTATTTCAGATCAAATTCCATTGCATTGAATTTCAAGGACATTCTAAGTTATGACCTTGACAATGCTGATAGCACTGCACAGTTGGGAGAGGTTTTGGGCTTTCGGTCAGCCTGATATGATCTGCAACATTGATCTAGCCAGCTGTGAGTGACGGTTATAGGGATTAGAAATGATGTACATGAAATGCCTGACCTGTAGCAATCACTTAGATCCTGGTAGTTTATACTACCACTGCTGCTACAAGATGGGAAAATAACTTAGTTTGAGGAATAAGATATTTAAAAGAGATATTTGGGAAGCCCCACTTTTCATAAGAAGCTTTTAAATAACATAGTAGCCAATGGCAGTGCCTGATTATGTGCTAAAATCATAAAAAGGTAAGTGTCTGATGCATTCAGGAGAATATTACAGCTATATCAGGAAAGAGAAATTGACATTCGATAAGTGAGTAACATGAATTTTTCCAGTTGGTGGTTAGCATTTCTATAAATTCATGAATAAAGGGATATGAGAATTGAACATGAAGTCTGAGCCAGATTTTAGACCCTTAAGGCAAGCAGGATGAGTGGACACTGCATTCTGCAGACAGATGAGTGAGGGGAAAGATAAGAGGCGTGAGCAGGCCTGGTGGAGCCGTCATCTGCCATTTCTTCCTCCACTGCTTCTGGCTACAGTCCTACCATGGGATCTTCTGTTCATTTTTTTTTTTTAATATGATTTACCAAGTTCCAATTTTAATTCATTAAAAACAGAGGTATAGAAATCCCATTTCAAGAGAGCTCGTTGTGTGAGTGGAACCTACCAGGATGGCTTCTGACCTGCTGATTTCAAATCCAGGACCTCCTCCTCCACTTTCTGCAGAATGTAACTTTTTATAGCATCTCTCCTCAGAAAAATGGAGAGATCCTAGAATAGGACCTGTATTTTTCACTGGCACTTACTAATTCCCTCCAAATTTCTACCCTGACTGTAGTATATAAAGTTTGGCCTTTTTATCCTTATACAGAACCTAATTCCAAATGTTTGGCCCACTTTTCCTGCTGTGGGAGGATTTTTATTTTTCCATTTTAAAAATAAATTTGATCAGTGTCTGAGGATTTAATTCAATCCTTCTTCATTGACCAGTTTCTGTACTGAAGGCCTACAACCTCAGATGATATTTGGCTCCAGGCTTTTGATAAAGTTTTGTTTCAACAGCCACAGCCCCTGTGTATCAGTTGCAAATAAATAAAACGTGTATCACGACTATGCAAAAATAAAATGCTTGTATCCTACTATTGCCAATAACACGAATGCCAAATGGTAAAAGAAAAGTAACATTAATAGCATTATATGGTTAAAGAAAAAATTATATTATTATTATATTATAGTATGTGATTTAAGAAAATCCAAGTTATGGCATTACTCGTTGGATAGGTGTTTGCTTAGATGTTTTAATGTACTAATTAGGGCCAAATCTAGATATTGCTTCTCCTGCATGTGAATTTTCAAATATTAAAGAAATTCAGATGAATTATCACTGTGAACAAGCATTTTAGAAAACAGCTTCTGTGGTTAGCAGAAGAAGGCCTCTGAATTTACAACAGGCTTACATTCTGCCACATTCAGTTTCAGCTTCTGATCTCCTTTTCAGCAAAGAAGATCTCATTTCAAAACTTGTACTTATACCCAAATCTATTCTTTTACAGGGCTTGCATAACTGAGTCACCACGTTTCAGCCAGGCAGGAACTTGTCAGTTATACATTATAAATAAAGTTCTTTTGTAACCTGACTGTCATTTCTCTGCATGAAAACTGAAATATGTGAGGACTCACAGTGTACCTGTTAAGTCAACTTGGGGGAAAAAAAATCAGTTAAGAGATCTAGCTGTCCTGTTCACTGAGATAAAACCTCTCATCTGTGCTAACACATGCAGTCATGCTTCTGAAAGGAAAATCCTTGAAACACAATAATATATTTCCCACATGGAGGAAAGGGCAAACCCCAGTGCTATTGCTCTTAATGTCTATTATTTTACATAAAAATGCAGTGCCTCCTCAGTGCAGAATTAGGTAAAGGAAGGAATATACTTAAAAAATGAATTGGCAGAAAGCAAAATCAGAGTATCTATAAAATGCAGACACTTGCACTCACATGTACACACACAGGGTTGCATCTGTTGACCAAATGATTACACAGCCAAGAAACCCCTTAGAGGTTGGAGACGGCTCAATTTTGACTTGTAGTTGCTTCATTCTGACAGAAGAACTGTAGTCAGCATTGAGGCTCTGCTTCTCAGACTTGCTGTCATGATTCTCGGTTCACGGTGTTCAGAGTTCAGTTATATTTTCCAGTTTGCAATTTTAAGAAAGCATCTACTCACCATTGCACCCATATTTCTTAGGCATTAAAATATGAAAACTTCAAAGCAGAAAGTAGCAACTCTCTCAGTATTTTCCAGCAGCGATCTATACAGCTCTGAGGCTAAACAGCTTCAGTATCTCCATAGGACACTAGCTGAGTATACATATCTTGAGCAGTTTTCTGAGAGGAGAAGACAGTCGTGAAAAGGCTATTTGCATTTTCTTGCAGAAGTGATCTGACGTTTGCCCGGTCAAAGCATCATTTAGCACAAAAGACTTAGTCAGCAATGCCATGTCCGCCGTTTCAAGATCCGAGCAGTATAATTGAAATTTAGGCAAGCCTCTTTAATCCTGGGCTCGGAATGAATCAGTGCTCTTCCCTAAGTGAATTAAGCACAGAAATTTACCCCTTTCTATGCTCTGTCTTCTTTTCTCCTGCATTGCTTGTCTTGGTTCATTTTCCTTTTCTCGATGGTCTGCACCTTATTTCAAATCCTACCAAAAAAGGGAGCTGGGAGACAGGGGCCCAAACACAGTCAGTAATCAAGGCACAGCGCTCAGCATTGTCTGCCTGTCCTAATGAAGTACTCGGTTCACCTCCGCACAGTTCCAGCTCCACCGACCGCCTCGCAGAGCACAGTCTACAAGGTAACATGCTGCCAAAGCACCAGTACACTCAAGCACCTAAAATGTCAACCATCTTCTGCAGGTGAGACAGTCCAGTCCACACACAAACAATCATTTCTGAAATTATTCCTCCATTAGGGAAAGCCTTCTCTGTGAGTTGACTTACAGGCCATGACGTCAAACCACAAACAGAAAGAAAAGACAAGAAAACAAGAAAGAACCCTAGGCCCTGATGGACGCTCTGTCCTTTCTCGGGTCTCCTGGGCCTGCTTCCCCATCTCCATCTGGAGCTATCTGACCGCAGCCCGTTTGAAGCCACGTAAGAACTGGAGGTCTCTCTGACCCAAGAATTCACCCCTAACTCCTCTGAAGACCCTCTAAGACCAAGAAAAAAATTTTCTCACAGGCTTGATTTTGAGAGAGACTCTGAGTTAAGTGAATGGCATAATTTCCTTTCTGTGCAAATACCAAGGTATTTATTACTCTTACGTAATTTCCAGGGAGTCAGTTACATGATCTGACTTCTATTCTGTTGGACAACGGAGGGATCTTACCGTCAACCAGTCACCCTGGGTGAGAACATACCCAAGGACTGATCTATGACTGCTAAGAAGCCTAACAATTCCTGGAAGGAAAAGGGTTAAGTGCCAGTAAAAACAGCATAAATTTACACATGACCTCCTGTGATTACACTTTTATTCTCTTCCTTGCAAGGAACAACAATGGCAACTCTCATAACTAAAGCTTCTGGTCGAAAAACCTTCTCCCTAGAGAACCTGTTGGCACCTTCTGGTTAGAAAGGATCTCTAGACAGAGAGATGTACCTGCTGGTGAGTTTTCTTTCCGAAGCATCTAAAAGGTTCACTGTATCATGGGAAAATAGTCTCTACTATTGGGCTGTAGGGAGCAGCCTTCCGTGATTGGTTTGTGATGGTTTGATTCTGCCTGAAAGTACTAGAAAAATAACTGCTTTGTCCCAAACTTAACTTGCTAGGCAAGAAGATGGTTTGAATAGCCAGGGAACTTAGCTTCAGAAAGAATTATGGGCAGATAAAAGTCTTAGCAGTGACTTTAAAAAAAAAAAAAACTACTTCTGATAATATCACTTTTCATCAGTCACACTCTGCCCTCTTTCTATAAAATATAAGAAGAGGATTTTCTAACAAGGGGAAAGTATTTTGGGAAAAATTTGTTGTTGTTTTTCGTCTCTAAGTGTGTTTGACTCTTTGCAACCCCATACACCGTAGCCCGCCAGGCTCCTCTGTCCATGAGATTTCCCAGGCAAGAATACTGGAGTGGGTTGTCATTTCCTTCTCCAGGGGATCTTCCTGACCAGGGATCCAACTCACATCTCCTGTGCTGGCAGGTGGGTTCCTTACCACTGTGCCACCAGGGAAGCCTCTGGGGAGAAGAAGAGGATGCCGTGTTTATTTCCTTTCTAGATGAGAGCAAATGCTTCAAAGAGTGCGGAGGGTGACAGGTGCCTACACTTCCTGTGCCCCAGCCCTGCGGCGGAGGCTTCTTTAGATGGGCAAGTGTACTATTGCAAACCGAGCTTTCAGTGAGGGATTTACTGGGACCAGTAGAAAGTGGGCAGGGCTACGGGGTCAGCCTCTCCCGCTCTCAGCTCAGGTCTCGTAACGGGTCCCCTGCCTCCTTTCCTTTCTTCTCTTCTCTTTCTCCTCCAGGAATTTTCCATCAGCTGGAGAGCAAGGACATCTGCCGCCACGCTGATGGGAGAAGCCCCACTTTTGCCCTTGGCTGTAGGTGCGTCTGGTGGCCTGTGTTCGTGCAGCAAGAGCTAGAGGGCTACCCTGCCAGGGCCGCCCTCTCCTCCTCCCCGCCTCCTTCCTTCCCTGCAGTCTGCACACCGACTCCTCCAGGAAAATCTCCACGGTGTTTCCTGGCTCATCTGAGATATGCAGAGATTGCAAAGAGCTGGTCTTGGGAACTTTTGAATATGATTGATTCAAGAAAATTCAGTCTTAGAAGTTCTCCATGAACTGAATTAAAATGGGAAAAAGTAGCGACCCAGGAGAACATACACAGAGATAACATCACTGGAAGGTTTCTCTTTAAAAACCAGTTCTTCTGACAACAACGGCCAAGCCAACAGACTCCGCCGGGGGCCAGAGGCCAGGAGGTCAGGACCCCGTGAGCATGGCCCTTGTGGTCAGATGCCCAGGATGGAGACAGAGCCCGAGGGTGGGCGCCAACTGATCCCCCAGCCGTGGGCGCTGCAGGAAGAGTCCTGGGGTTCCCAAGAGTCACAGGTCCACTGTCCAGGTGACTGCTCTTCTGCTTTCTGTGACAAGAGTCTTAAAGAAACAGGAGTCTGTTTCATAAATGATGGAGCTCCATAAATATAATGCTGTGTGGAAAAAAAAAACAACACACAATTCTTCCAAAATTCTTTTATGGAGGGACTTCCCTGGCGCCAGACAAGGCCAACTCTGAAATGAGTTTTCTCCCAAGCATATCCTCCTTCTTTTGTTCATGAGAAACAATATAAGTTTGAACATTTTTCATGGGAAATCATTTGCAGCAAGAAAATGACCCAGAGCAGCGATTCACACTTGTTACGAGAATACCCTTATATTAGAAGACCTGTAGGAAATAACGCTAGTCTCTGAAACCTGGGTCTGTCTAATGTTTTAAATCGAGAGGGTCATCCTTTCCGTGGTCATAGAACAGGGATCTGCAAAGCAGAGCCTGCAGACCAGATGTGGCTCGTGGTCTATACAGCCTGTGAGCTAAGAGTATTTTCATGCCCTTAAACAGTAGGGGGAAAAGACGAGTTTGTGGCGCTTGATGTGCGTGTGTGCTGGGACCTTGCTGCTGCACACAGGCTTTCTCTAGGTGCAGCGAGCAGGGGGCTACTATCCACAGTAGTACGCAGATTTCTCTGCAGTGGCCTCTTTTGCCGCCGAGCACAGGTTCTCGGCTGGGGGGCTCCAGGGGTTGTGGCCCCCAGGCTCCAGGGCACAGACTCAGTGGTTGTGGCACACAGGCTTTAATTGCTGAGTCAATTAAGTGGACCTTCCCGGGCCAGGGATTGACCCCGTGTCCCCTGCATTGGCAGGCAGATTCCCATACCCTGTACCACTCGGGAAGTCCGACACTTGCGCATTTCATAAAATTCCCATTTCTGGATTTATAATGTTGTGTGGAAACAGAGCCATGCTTACTTGCTTACATAGTGTCTCTGACTGTTTCCGTGCTGTAACACAGAGTTGAGTGGACGAGACAGAGATCATATGTGGCCCACAAAGCCGAAACTGCTCACTATTTGGCCCTTGAGTGGGAAAAGTCTGCTGACCACTGGCCCGGGCTAAGACCAAGCTGAGTCAGAAAAACAGGTATGCTATTCCCGCCCCTCTGATTCTAGGCTGAATAAATGTAACTGAAGGGTTTGTTTGACCGTTGAGGCCTTCTTGTTAAAGTGAAGATGAAATACTTGTAGATTTATTTTCGGATTAACTACCTAATGCTGGTGAAATATGTTTTCAACCATCACATTTTTTCTGTTCAAACTAATTATCATTGATATATCTTGATCAAATTAACTTACATATTACAATGAAGTGGCTTCCAAGTGGATTTGTAAAATAGAATTAAGGTTAATATCAGGCCTTAAAAGCAATGACTGTCAACACTGATTCCACAGAGGGACTTCCCTGGTGGTGCAGTGGTTAAGAGTTCAAGACCTGTCAGTGCAGCAGGCGAGGGTTCTGTCCCTGGTCAGAACCCTCATGGTTAAGCTAAGATCCCTCATGGTTCATGGCCAAAGAAAACCACAGACAAACCATAAAGCAGGAACCATAGAGTAAGAAATCCAGTAAAGACTGTAAAAAAAAAAAAAAAAAGATCCACATTATTCAAAAAAAAAAAACCAGAATTTTTTAAAAAACAAAACTGATTCCACAGAGATTGAATATATTTTGACCTATTTTTCAACATTACTAATTTTCTTGACTTTTGCAAATCTATAGCTAGACTTTCATAAGTGTGCTGTTCTGTAAAGCAGTGGTCCCCAGCAGTTTTTGCAAGGGGGACTGGTTTCATGAAAGACTTTTTTTTCAAGGATGGGGGTGGGCAGGGGTGCGGGGATGGTTTCTGGATGGTTCATTTATCGTGCACGTGATTTCTGATCTAATGCCACTCTGGTCTCACAGCTGGTGCCAGTCCGTGGCCTGGAGGTTGGGGACCCCTGCGATAAAGGGGTCTGGGAGTCTGTGAAACCACCAGGTAATTATTTACCTTTGGGTTGCTTCAATCCAACCAGTTTTTAATTCGACCTCATTAGTGATCATTAAATGTTGCAATTAACAGTGTGTAGTGATTGAAAAACATCCAAAATTACAAATAATTAAATAAATTGGATTATTTTGCAAATTCTGGTACATTTCCTCTAGGAACTGAAGTGCAAAGTTACCTAAAAACTTATTCCTCCTCAATATTTCTAGGAATTACTTGAGGTTTGGTCTCTTCTCCCTGAGTCCACTGAATGTGCCTACAAGTCTAATTTAATCTGTTGGGTAAGAGTTAAATTTCCTTTAATATCAAAAGCTCAATATTGAAGATATAAGGGTTTTTGGACTTCTGCTCATTTCAATGTTTTTTTTCAGAGGAAGAGAAACTGCTGCCCATTTCATCATGAATCCCCTACCCCTGTTCTTTCCTTTTTTTTTATTTCATTATTGACAACATGAAATGCTAAACCCATAGGCAGACCCTGTAAATCAGATTCTAACACGTGAAAATCTTCCTGAAAATACTGATTTTCAGTGAGCTTGTTCCTGATAGGCAGACAATATATTTTTTATAACACAATTACATAGTAGGATTAATGGCTATACTTCCATATAGAACAATTTGCTGTTCAGATTGTGTAGCATAGGTGGGTAGATTTTTAATAACTGCTGCAAGGAGTCAATTGCAGAGAAACATAACAGAGGGGAAAAATCAAAGAGGAAGATGATGAGATTTTAAATATAATAAATGGCTGCATGTCATGAGGAAATCTAGGAAGAAAATCCATCAAATATTAAAAAGAAATAAAGGCAACTCATTCCATCCTAATGAAATTTTGAGTTCCAGAATCTACTCTAATGAAATGAAAATGATAATATGAATTACCTTAATATAGGATTCCCCTGATCTCTTTGGTCAAACTAAAATGGCATAAATTGTACTTTATTGGATCTCTTACCAATTTGATCTACCAGAAATAAAATTGTTATAGTCAGTTTTTAAAACCCCTGCATGGATTTAAGTCCCCCAGAAGTCATATCCTTTAAATGATTATAATAAAAAATATGAGTCATTACCTTAATTCTCCATGAACTGGGTAGTCTCAGTTCTGACAGTCAATATGGCTTAACTATACTATTTCTTCTCTTTGTTTTTGCAGTTACTTTAAGCTGATGATCTCTGAAGGTTGATCTAGAGGTGTTACTATAATTAATATTCTTATCATAGTTTTCAGTATAGAAAATACTAACTTAGGGATACTACTTTCTTTCTTCACATTGCACACGAATTTGCAAACACCAATCTTGTGTCTCTTCAACACAATGTTCTTACAGGAATATGGATTTCCTTCATACGCACTCTTGAAAAGACTAAATAGCCTGGCAACCATCATTGCAAGTAATCAGAGCACAAGGAGGATGTTTTCAAGAGTGTTTCCTTTGTAAACAAGCACATCAGCAAATTTTTGGAAAACTTCGTTGTCTGTGGAGTGTGATAAACAACAAAAATCAATGATTTATTTTAGTGACCCAGTAAATGGCAATTTGTGTGTGTGTGTATACTCAGAGGCTCAGTCGTGTGTGACTCGGTGACCCCGAGGACTGTAGCCCGCCAGGCTCCTCTGTCCACGAGATTCTCCAGGCAAGAATACTGGAGTGGGCTACCATTTCCTCCTCCAGGGGATGTTCCCGACCCAGGGATTGACCCATGTCTCTTGTGTCTCCTGCACTGGCAGGCGGATTCTTTACCAATAGGGCACCTGAGAAGTCCCTTTACTGTAAGCTAAAGCCAAACACTCCCCTCATTCAAACATCGTGATTAAATTTACAATAACCACGACATATACATTAAAATAGAATTTCATTTACAACATTTTTCAGTACTTTTAAGACAACACAGTGCACACGCCCCAGGAATCAATACGGTCACCTATACACTAATATACACTCAAGCATGGCTTTACAACTGTTTCATTTATTCTCAGAAAAGCCTATTATCAGACCTGACTCCATCACTCTCTCCTTAGAACACTTTCAATGAACTTATTTAGCTTTTATGTTCTAATAAATTGGTTGCAAATAGCCCCATTCGATTTTAACCTTCATTAAGTGTGTGCTCTATAAGAGGAAATTTTAAGTGTGAAAAATAAACTTAGAAGTTGCATTTAAAAAAAAATTTGTTTTAAAAGGGTATATTTGTTTTAAAAGGATATTCCTACTGTAGAGCACAGGGAATTCTGCTCAGTGTCATGAGGCAGCGTGGAGGAGGGGGGATTCAGGGCAGGAAGGATGTGTGTGTGTGGCTAACTGCTTGGTTGGCCACGTGAAGCTATCACAATGTTGTTAATCGGCTATATTCCAATACAAAGTAAAAAGTTTAGTTTAAAAAATTAGGGCTTCCCTGGTGGCTGAGACGGTAAAGAATCCACCTGCAATGCAGGAGACCTGAGTTTGATCCCTGCATCAGGAAGAACCCCTGGAGAAAGGCATGGCAACCCACTTCAGTATTGTTGCCTGGAGAATCCCATGGACAGAGGAACCTGGTGGATTACATCCACGGGGTCTTGAAGAGTTGAACACGACTGAGTGACTGATGCACGCACACACACACACACACACACACACACACACGAGACAGAAGAAAGAAACAAAAGGATATCAAAGAATATATCCCAAATGAAGGCAGCAACAAAGCTATGATGATTTCTCCCCGCCCCTCCCCTCAAAAACTGGCTATGGAAAAGAAGGTGGGTGAATGGGAAGGAAGTCTATAGCAGCGGTATACAGGTGGGCACAGGACTTCACAGGTGGTGCTAGAGGTAAGGAATCTGCCTCTCAATGAGACACAAGAAACGTGGGTTCGATCTCTGGGTGGGGAAAATCCCCTGGAGGAGGGAATGGCAACCCAATCCAGCGTTCTTGCCTGGGAAATCCCATGGACAGATGGGTGTGGTCAGAGGTTCTTCTTGAGCCAAAATGGTGATCTAGTGCTAATTTCTAAATGCCGGAGTCCATGTGTCAATAGCTGATCAGCTCGGTTTTCTCTGTTATTGAATCACGTAAGTGCGTATAAACGTAGCCAGTCACTCAGTTGTATCCGACTCTCTGCTACGCCATGGACTACAGCCCACTAGGCGCCTCTGTCCATGGGCTTCTCCAGGCAAGGATATTGGAGTGGGCTGCCATTTCCTTCTCCACCGAATCTTCCTGACCCAGGGATCAAACTCTCATCTCTTGCATCTCCTACAACGGCAGGCATACTCTTTACCACTGTACCACTCTCATGCACCCCTCCAAAAAGAAAGCACACGAATTTGGAAAGCTGGACTTTTAAATGGATAAATTCTTAGGAACTCAGCTTGATGATAAATGTTCTAGATGAAGAAAAATGCAATCCTGGTGTTACTCTGAATATATGATCACTAACCTTAGAAGAACTGTACAAAAAAGATACCTTCATGACCCAGATAATCACGATGGTGTGATCACTCATCTAGAGCCAGACATCCTGAAATGAATGTGAAGTCAAGTGGGCCTTAGAAAGCATCACTACGAACAAAGCTAGTGGAGGCGATGGAATTCCAGTGGAGCTATTTCAAATCCTGAAAGATGATGCTGTGAAAGTGCTGCAAATATGCCAGCAAATTTGGAAAACTCAGCAGTGGCCACAGGACTGGAAAAGGTCAGTTTTCATTCTAATCCCAAAGAAAGACAATGCCAAAGAATGCTCAAACTACCACACAATTGCACTCATCTCACACGCTAGTAAAGCAATACTCAAAATTCTCCAAGCCAGGCTTCAGCAATACGTGAACCATGAACTTCCAGATGTTCAAGCTGGCTTTAGAAAAGGCAGAGGAACCAGAGATCAAATTGCCAACATCTGCTGGATCATGGAAAAAGGAAGAGATTTCCAGAAAAACATCTATTTCTGCTTTATTGACTATACCAAAGCTTTTGACTGTGTGGATCACAATAAACTGTGGAACATTCTGAAAGAGATGGGAATACCAGACCACCTGACCTGCCTCTTGAGAAACCTATATGCAGGTCAGGAAGCAATAGTTAGAACTGGGCATGGAACAACAGACTGGTTCCAAATAGGAAAAGGAGTACGTCAAGGCTGTATATTGTCACCCTGCTTATTTAACTTCTATGCAGAGTACATCATGAGAAACGCTGGGCTGGAAGAAGCACAAGCTGGAATCAAGACTGCTGGGAGAAATATCAATAACCTCAGATATGCAGATGACACCACCCTTATGGCAGAAAGTGAAGAGGAACTAAAAAGCCTCTTGATGAAAGTGAAAGAGGACAGTGAAAAAGTTGGCTTAAAGCTCAACATTCAGAAAACGAAGATCATGGCATCTGGTCCCATCACTTCATGGGAATAAATAGGGAAAGAGTGGAAACAGTATCAGACTTTATTTTGGGGGCTCCAAAATCACTGAAGATGGTGATTGCAGCCATGAAATTAAAAGACACTTACTCCTTGGAAGGAAAGTTATGACCAACCTAGATAGCATATTGCAAAGCAGAAACATTACTTTGACAACAAGGGTCCGTCTAGTCAAGGCTATGATTTTTCCAGTGGTCATGTATGGATGTGAGAGTTGGACTGTGAAGAAGGCTGAGTGCCAAAGAATTGATGCTTTTGAACTGTGGTGTTGGAGAAGACTCTTGAGAGTCCCTTGGACTGCAAGGAGATCCAACCAGTCCATTCTAAAGGACATCAGTCCTTCCAAAGAACACCCAGGACTGATCTCCTTTAG
>NW_024070192.1:2634898-2731535 GCF_014754425.2 Oryx dammah | reverse complement strand
TTGGAAGGAAAGTTATGACCAACCTAGATAGCATATTGAAAAGCAGAAACATTACTTTGACAACAAGGGTCCGTCTAGTCAAGGCTATGATTTTTCCAGTGGTCATGTATGGATGTGAGAGTTGGACTGTGAAGAAGGCTGAGTGCCAAAGAATTGATGCTTTTGAACTGTGGTGTTGGAGAAGACTCTTGAGAGTCCCTTGGACTGCAAGGAGATCCAACCAGTCCATTCTAAAGGAGATCAGTCCTGGGTGTTCTTTGGAAGGACTGATGTTGAGGCTGAAACTCCAATACTGTGGCTACCTCATGAGAAGAGTTGACTCATTGGAAAAGACTCTGATGCTGGGAGGAATTGGGGGCAGGAGGAGAAGGGGACGACCGAGGATGAGATGGCTGGATGGCATCACGGACTCGATGGACGTGAGTCTGGGTGAACTCCGGGAGTTGGTGATGGACAGGGAGGCCTGGCGTGCTGCGCGATTCATGGGGTCGCAAAGAGTTGGACATGACTGGGCTACTGAACTGAACTGAACTGAACCTTAGAAGGGACTTTGGGGCCACTCTCAATCCTATTCTATTTTCCTAGTCCATTCACACCGGTGGGTATGAGATGAGGATTTTCTCAATTCAGCTCAGTTCAGTTGTGCAATCCTGTCCGACTCTTTGCGACCCCATGGACTGCCATACAACAGGCCTCCCTGTCAATCACCAACTCCCGGAGTTTACTCAAACTCAGGTCCATTGAGTCACTGATGCCATCCAACCATCTCATCCTCTGTTGTCCCCTTCTCCTCCCGCCCTCAATCTTTCCCAGCATCAGGGTTTTTTCAAATGAGTCAGCTCTTCGCATCAGGTGACCAGAGTACTGATTTTTGATCTCCACTCAAATCTCTAATAACTTTCCCTTTCATCTGATCCCCTGGCTTGCCATCACCCTGGAAAATAAAGGGAAACAGAGAAGAGAATGTCTTCAGCCATCAGCCGCTCCCTCTGGCCGAGCGTGAAGCCCGCCTCTCCCCCTCGACCTAGATCCGTGGCCTCCCAGCCTGTGCCTCTGGTTCCCGTGCCGCCCGCCCTCCACCTGTGGTCTAGTTGGCACTCCCTCCCATCTAGTCAAGGACTCCAATTCTTTAATTATCTCCTCTCTCTCCTACATCATCTATTTTTTCCTCTCTACAAGATCCTTCCCATCTGCTCATAAACATGCTCAACGACCTCCCGCAAACAAAAGAAAGAAAGACACAGCGGAAAGCTTGCCTTGACCCTGCCTTTCCCTCCAGCATTGACTCTCCCACTGACCTTCTCCCCTTTCCATCAAGATTTTTCCAGCGTGGTCCTTCATCTCTCACCCCTTGTTCTCCGCTGAACCTCCTCGAGTCAGGTGTTGACTCCAGGCCGATGCTCAGGTCCAGGGGCAACTCTGTCCTCTCACCCCTGGGGTCCAAGCCGCATCCACAGTCAACCTCTTATCGCTTCCTTTTCTCTGCTTGGCTCTTCGGTAACCACTCTTCTCCGTCTTTTCTGAGACCTCTTGGATGGCTCTTTCTCATGCCCCTTGAATGAGTGTCCACTGTGTCTCTGGCTCACAATATTTCAGCGTCCCTGGCTCTGGTACGCTGTTCCTCACCCTCTATCCAGCCTTTGGGAGAACTCTTGCAAGCCTGTACCTCTCCCTACAGATCTACGCAGAGGCATCTGGGTGTATACCCTCAGCTCTGACCTTCTCCCCCAACTCCAAACTCATGGATACACAAGCTCCTACTGACTATTCCCCCCTGAGAATCAAAGAGCTATCTGGAACGCAAAACTGAGCTCTTCATTTTTGCTGCTGTCCCCAGGTTCTCAACCTTGTTTCTGCTCTAGCGTCTTTGCACTGGTTTGGAATTCTATTTCCCCAGGGATCCACTGGGATTGTTTTCTCTATTGTAGGCTTCTGAGAAAACATTGCTTCAACTGAGAGGCCTTCCCCAACGGCCCTCCCTAAAATGACATCCCCCAGTCTTTGCAGGAATACACACCTTTATTTTTTTGCATGGCCCTTAACTATGCCTGGCCTTAAATTGTTTCTTTACTTCCTGTCTCTCCCACTAGGTAGTTCTTCCAAAAGGGCAAGATTATTTTCCTGGTTAGTTGCCTTCACAGTGTCTGTGAATGACCAGACACAAGATAAACACTCAATGTGGGAAGCCATGAATTAATGAGTTTCAGAAAAATCAGGTACTGTGACTGAAAACTCTTATCTCACTGGCTGCAATAATTCTAGACCTGGAAAGTAGACAGGTAGATGGATCGATCACTAGACAGAACTGATGATGGATGGACAGATAGCGACGTGGATGATTGACAGATGGGAGAGAGAGATGGGACAGAGAGATGGCTGGATAGACAGCTTTAAACTTCTATGAGGAGCATCTCTAATTCGTGGTGCCATCACACTCCCGAATGAGGCAGCATTGCAGTGTCTTTCAATGGCAGCAGTTTGAATACGGAGAAGAGATGCCTCATTCAGAGTGTGAGCATAGCGATGCCTCCAGGCTCCGCCCATCGTCCCTGCGTGCTACCTCCTCCAGTGCCTTTGCATGCAGCCCACTGCTTAGTTGTCCCTACACCTCGACGAGGCGAGAACTCTCATGCCCGTTCCACAGCTGAGGAAACTGTGTCTGAGCCTGAGCACCGTCTGCCTTTGTGTCTGCCATTTCCACACCCACAGGGGCAGCCCGTCCTCAGGGTATGCGAGGGGACATGGGGTCCACGGAGGTGGAGGGCGGCCCGTGCTCTGCTCTGTGATGTGAGGAGCTTGAGCATCAGTGGGTTTTGGCAGCCGCGGGGTCCTGGGAGCAGGTCCCCTGGGAGGCTGAGGGGTGACTGAAGTTGGCCAGCGGGCACCCTGCTAGTGACCCAGTGAGCCGGGCTTCGATGCCAGATCCGCCCCCCTTCTAGATCTCAGCTATGTGAATTAGAGAGTGTGACAAGGAGATGCCCAGAAAGACTGGGAGGAGAGGTCCAGACGACGAGAGAGATGGAGACAGAGAAGTTCACACATGCAGAGAGGAGACAGGCCGAGGGAGGGATGGAGGGGCTGGGAGCCCTCGTGAGCAGGGCAGCGCGCCTACTCCGCTCCTTTTGCATCTATGGGCTCTGTGAGAGTCTGCTTCGCTCTCTCACTCTCCACACACACGCTGTTTACGGTGAGAGGATGGCTGGAGCTCCACTTTGTTCTGCTCCCTTCATCCCTGATAAAACACTATATGCTTGAAGCAAGCACTAACAACGAGAAACCGTGGCCAGTCCACACCCGAACTGAGGACAAGATGCTTCGCTTAGTCGCTGTGTGAGAAGGTGACCAGTGCTCATCTCTCACATCCGGATGCTGCCACACATGGACTTCAGAAAACGGAAAAATCCTTTAAATCAATATCACAACTTTTTGAAATGCATAAAAAGTTGAGAGGAGATATCTATTTGCACAGCAAATCTCTGATAATATATATATTTATAAAAGCAAATCTGTACTCGTGTTACTAAAACCAAGTTTCTCAAAAATGTTTCCAGGTATACTAACACAGTATTGGTCATTGATCCCTAAATGGCTGGCTCATGCTATAAATAGATTGCTAAATTATTTGTTAGATTCTCAGTGGAGATGACCCAGACTTCCACGTCTATATTCGTAAATTGAGAATGACATCTAAATGAACCCTGATTTCATCTACTGTTTGTAAAATCCATGTCTAGAGAGCAGAGGGAAAACCTGGCCCATGGAATTCATCCTTAGACCACTGTTAAATTTGTTCCTTTTACGCCTGTGCGATGTTTGACTTGAGCGATGCCCATGAGATTTTGTTTCTAGGCTTCATTGGCAACGTGCTTCCCAAGCTATGCTTCCGAACGTCATCCCTTAGCCGTGGGGGGAAAAAAACGCGCAAGGGATTGACTTCACGGGAAAAAGCGCGGGTCCTCTTGTCACCACAAGGTGGCGCAGTGGGGACCCAAAACCCTCAGCCTCCTGGTAGAGCGGCAATTACTGCCGGCTGCGACATAATTGCTATTATTAACGCCGCAGTTATCATTATCATTACAATGTGCCTCAAGACCAACACATAGCCCTAGCCTCCGGTGAAACGAGAAGGAGCTTTTGTTTCTGTTTTTAACCTTCTTCCCTCTGCCTGCCACAATCTGATATTTTGCTTTCTTCCAATCCCCAACCCTAGGAGTCCCCAGTTTGCACAAGTAGGTATGCAGATCCTTTGTTGATTGAGACAGCTGGGTTTCCCTGGCAGCTCAGCGGTAAAGACTCCGCCTGCCAATTCAGGGGACCGGGATTCGGTCCCTGATCTGGGAAGATCGCAGATGCTACGGAGCAACCAAGCTTGTGCGCCGTGAAGTACTGAGCCTGTGCTCTTGGGGCCGGGAGCCAAACTACTGAGCCCACGTGCCGCAAGTACGGACCCTGAGCGCCCCAGAGCCCGTGCTCTGCAGCAAGAGGGGCCGCCGCGGCGAGAAGCCCACCGCCCCAACTAGAGAGGAGCCCCCTCTCATCACAGCTAGAGGAAAGCCCGGGGAGCAACTAAGACCCAGCACGGCCAAAAATAAACAAATAAATAAAATTAAAAACAAAGAAGAAGTAACTTAAAAAAAAACAAACAAACCTGGCAGCTTGGATAGTAGCAAGTTACATTTCTGGACACGGATAAACCATGCTTTATGCTGTTTGATGAATCTAATGCAGCTCTCAAGGGTTCAGTCTTTCATGCCTACTCTGATGTTTATTTATAATGTAAGAATGAAAAAGCCATTTTGGAAACTTTGGTTTACAGTTGGGGTCCAGATTTGCTCTTCATAAATTGCTATCTCTCTGGGTTCCACGCCAGATGGAACACTGGAAAGAAACTCCAAAACACTGCTATGTGCTGTCCGTTGATTTTATAATTGGTACTGAGATTAGACCATCTTGCCTCAGAGCTCAGGGACCAGAAGACGACTGGGGTCTGGGAATCTAGGCAGGGCAATCATAGGCAGTTACGTACTCATTGGGAGCATATTTTAAAAAGCAGCCACTTTTTCCCACATGGAAATGAAACTCAGGCTGTCCAGGTGCAGTTGCCCAAGTCATTCACTGCACAAGTCACCAATCTGCAGATGCACCTCTTAATAATAACACAACGGGCCGACAGCATCCTTGGGGAACCTTGTCCCCAGCTTCCGTCAATCAAGCATTTAGCGTCTCGAAACTTAGTAGCATATTTGATGCCCCTTGTTAGTTATAAATTCAGGCTGCCCTCATCAGAATCACAGTGCTCTATTTTAGTGACTACGTTTTTTATGCCACTACTCACTTCCGGCTTTTGTAATTGCAAAAGCAATATTTCATTTTTTTATGAAATCAGATGTGTCATTTTAAATGCCTGAACTTTTGCCATTTCAAGTAAGTCCAGTTTTAAAAAGTACAGTAATGTGAGATCTGCAAACTAAGTCCAACAGATATTACTATTGTTAACGAGTTATTATCATGAAAAATATTCAATTACATCATAGTTAGCTATTCATTAAGGATAGATTTGAAAAGAAGCAGAAAATAACATGAAAGAGGAATTTTTCTCAATTTTTAAACTGAGATAGTTCAGCAGTTATAAAATAGAAATAATTGTAGTCAAATACATACATCAATGAAAAAAGCATAAAAAACCCCAAGAAACAAACAAACAAACAAAATCAAGGGTAAAAGTAGAGTGAGGGGACAATCATCATATCTTATGGCTTCAAAGAATGATGAAAAAATATAAAGCAAACTTCAAACCAGAAATGTCTGGAAACAGTGAACCAGGGAGGTTGAGCAATTTCCCTAAATTGCACAGCTTTGTTAGTGGCAGTGATGGGACTAAAACCAATTACTTTGGGGGGCGGGAAGATAACATGTTTAGAAAGTTGACCTCAGCCATCAACCTACACGTCACAATGAAAGCATGAATATTTAGGGAAAAAATTATTTTGTGATCCTTACTAAAACAGTATAATCTCATAGCCAACAATGCTTTCACTTTCAAGTGCCTTTGAAACATGCTCCTGTGACGGATATATGTGGAGAAAAACAGAATATCTGTTGACTGAGCAACTAAGCCACAGAGTTGTGTGTGTGTGTGTATCTTTGAACACACATGCACACACACGTACACATGTGAAGAGGTTACCAGGGTATGTGTGTGTGAGGATCCTGATAAACTCTTCACAGTTACCCCCACAAGGTCAGTAGCATCATATCTATTTATACTCACGGAGAAAGGGAGGCTCAGCGACAAAGAGGGAGTTGCCCAAGTTCACAGAGGCGGCACGGGGTACACCTGGACTCTGAGCCCACATCCATCCGATTGAAAGTCCAGGATCCCCCACACAGGATGTCACAGCTTAGAGAAGAACACCTGCCTGGCACCTGAAGTGTGGTTGCCAGTCCCCTGGGGGCTCTGCACATTCCTGGCGCCAACCAGCCCATCACAGACCAAGCTTTTCCAAGTTCAATTCACAGAGGCTTATCTGGGTTATAATAGTTCACTTTCAGACACTGGGGGCTTCCCTGGTGGCTCAGATGGTGACGAATCAGCCTACAATGCAGGAGACCCAGGTTGGATCCCTGGGTCGGGAAGATCCCATGGAGGAGGAATGGCAACCCGCTCCAGTCTTCTTGCCTGGAGATCCCCATGGATACAGAAACCTGGTGGGCTATAGTGCGTGGGGTCACAAAGAGTTGGACATGACTTACAACAACATCAACATTTAACAGAGATATCAAAAGGATTGCTTTTCCGGTTGAATGATTACAGAAAGGAAATGTCTCAACCTCCAGCAGCATCAGGACCAACCATCGCCTCTGAGGACTGTGGAGAGCACTGGTCCTCGGTATTTGTGGGTTTTTTTCTGCTGCACTTCCATGGTTTCATCTCTATAAGAGAACTTAACTTCTCCTCCTACGTAAGATGGATTCTGACTCGATGAGCTGAGGTCCCTCTAGTATTTTAGAAGCCCTTGAGTCTGGAATCGGCAGCGGCTGGCAGAGGCTCCCCTCTTGCCTTAGCCCTGCCCCGTGGCCAGCCTGCCTTCCCAGGCGAGCTGGTATCAGATGCAATCAATGGGCAGCACAGTGCACAGTAAATAACTGATCTCCAACATGTGCTTCTAATTCAAATAAAGAGCCTTGAACCACAGTGTGCAGCGCATGTGACTCAAGTATTTTACGTGGAAATTGGAAGCTTTCTGATCAGTCTCTGTAAAGACGTTTTTGCAGGGTCTGAACCTCTGGGGACTGTTTCTGTTTCAAGTTCAAGTTACTTAGCTCGTGATTAAGAAGCTTTTATAGGCCCCAGCGGTAAATGAGAGAACAGAGGAAAAAGCATTCTTTGGCTGCGCAATTTAGCAAGACTTAATCTATCTGTTTGGGTTTTCATCCACCGGGCTTGCTGAAAACTTTAAATGATTAACCTGTCTCTCTGTGGCTGGCAAACTCTCCAGGGCTTCCATCAAGAGCCTGACAGCAGAGATCACCCAGCTCGGGTTACCTTAATTATTGAGAAGCCTCTCAATCTCAGTCCAGCGGCTTTTTCTTGGGATAACAGACAGACTCTAGATCCACTGTTCTTTTACTTTGCTGTATTTAGCAAATGAAATGAATCAATGAGACCAAACAACAAGCGTTTATTTAACTTTAAATGTTCCCTGGTAGGTGCTCAGCAACTCAGAGTCTATTGAACTTTGAAATATTCAGCCATGTTGACTTAAGTCTCCCGACTTGGCACAAAAGATCCCAGACCGCAAGCCTGGATATCCCCGGAGGAAAGGAACCCGGGGCGACCTGATGGAGCAAGATGTTGTTTGCCCCTGGCCAGATCTCATGACCCAACCACACCGCCCTCAGAGGACTGCGTGAAGTTGCTTTAGTAAACTAATAGCCGTGAAAAAGGATCCTGCGAATTCTCTCCGACATGGGGTTTCTCTTACTGCAGAAAAGCTTCCGAAGCAATGCAGGGATGCAGGCGAACGATGGTGTCCAAGCTGCAGGAAGATGTCGTCTCTTTGGGAGAGCATCCCCAGAGGCCGCCGGGCTTGCACTCTGCCCACACTTGGATCTGAACTGCGTCCCAGTTACTAACTTTTATTTTTAAAGCTCTGCCCTCCCCGGAGGCCTTCACAGAGAATTTGCCAAGCGCCTCCCTGCTGCCTTGGCTGTTGGGCTGTGCGATTCCTCCCTGCCTTCTGTGTGTAGGACCCAAGTGTTTGCATCCCGTTCCCTTAAAAGTGAAAGTAAAAGGAGAGAAAGAGGTTGGTCACAGCCAGGGTAGGATTGGGGCAGGGTTGTGTGATTTAGCCGGCTTCCCTGGCGGCTCAGATAGTAAAGAATCCGCCTGCAATGCAGGACACCTGGGTTCAATGCCTGGGTCGGGAAGATCCCCTGGAAGAGGAAATGGCAACCCACTCCAGTATTTTTGCCTGGAGAATCCCACGGACAGAGGAGCCTGGCAGGCTACAGTCCATGGGGTTGTAAAGAGTCGGACAGGACTGAACAGCTAATACCGTGTGATTTAGAGAGTGCCCCAGGTGTAGAGGCGGGGATTCCCAAAGTCCACAGGTGAAGCTTCCTTTTAAAAAAGTTCTGGGGACTCCTGGGCATACATCCGGAGAAAAACATGATCCAAAAATGTACACGCACCCCAGCGTTCAATGCAGCACTGTACAATAGCCGAGACACGGAAGAAACCTAAATATCCATTGACAGAGGAATGGGTAAATAAGACGACGTACAGACAATCGCTCAGGCACTGGAAAGAATGGAATCACGCCATTTTCAGCAATGTGGATGGACCTAGAGATCATCCTACTGCGTGAAATCAGCTGGAGAAGAAGTGTCCTATGACACCCCTCGTGCAGAGTCTAGAAATGATACAAAGGAGCTGACTTGCAAAACAGAAGCAGACTCAGAGGCTTAGAGAAGGGGCTTATGGTTGCTGGGGATAAAGCATAGTTAGGGAGTTTGGGATGGACAGGGACACACTGCTCTGTTTAGAATGCAGAACCAACAGGGACCAGCTGTACGGCACAGGGAACTCTGCTCAGTGTTGTGTGGCAGCCTGGGTGGGAGGGGAGCTTGGGGGAGAAGGGATACATGTGTGTGCATGGCTCAGTCCCTTCACTTTCCACCTGAAACTATCACAATATTGTTAATTGGCTATACCCTAATCAAAATTGAAAGTTCCAAAAAAAAAAATGCCCAGGTATTTATATACATGCCTTGCAGAACATTTGAAACAGAAGAATCAGTGCTTAAATAGATGGAACTAGTAGAATATTTTAAACTGAATAGAATGAGTGCCTAATCATTGAAATAAGAGTGGTCCAGAGAATCCGCTTGGCACATATCCTAGCCAACTCTGAAGAAATGAAATAAAATATTTAAAACCAAGGTCTGGGTTTCTTCGTATATATACTTAGAGTTCATGTAGATGAATTGATGCAGTCTGACCTTGCCAGGAGCTCTTTTTTAAATGAAATTTTTATTGGTGTACCATTGCTTTACAAAGCCGTGTTAGTTTCTACTGCACAGCAAAATGAACCAACTAACCCTATATCTACACACACATATGTCTATGTCCATGTATCCCGTCCCTGTTGGACCACATTCCCGTTCGGGTGGCTGCAGAGCAGTAAGGCGAGCTTCCTGTGCTATGCAGAGGTTCTCATTCGTTTTTGCCGAGGATTCTTAAACACGGCCTTGGGGGAGTTTTGCTTTTCTGCCCAAGCTGCACAGCACTTGCTGGCCTGGGTCTCCATAGACTTCACCAGCCCTAGTGAGGGCCCCATTCAAACACAGAACCTAATCTGCAGGAGGGGCAGAAGGAGAGGAAGGGCAGCCCACCGGAGCCAGGCTCACTCTCCCATCGAGGTCACTTAGTCCTCGGTGTCTCCGGGGCATTCCCAGGCCCAGAACAATCCTTGTGTATTTGTTTTACAATCATAATTGCATTTCCTCAACCCTTCCGGAAAATCTGTGGTTTCCACAGAGACCCACTCCATCAAAGGTCATCTCCAAGTTCAAGTTGGATGTAACTTGTACATCCATTTTATTTTTTCTTCCGAGCCTTTGCTTCCTGGATAATTCCCTCTAGTGTGAGTTGCTGAGTCATGTCTAACTCTTTGTGAGCCCATAAACTATGACCCACCAGGCTCCTGTGTCCATGGAATTCTCCAGGCAAGATCACTAGAGTGGGTTGCCATTTCCTTCTCCAGGACGTCTTCCTGACCTGGGGTGGAACCCAGGTCTCCTGCATTGCAGGCAGGTTCTTCACCATCTGAGTCACCGGGGAACCAATTCCTCTAGATCTGTGGCTTACTCTGAGTTGCATGGTTGTTCAGTCACTAAGTTGCACCCGACTTTTTGTGACCCCATGGACTGCAGCACACCAGGCTTCCCTATCCTTCACTATCTCCCGGAGCTTGCTCAAACTCATGTCCATCAGGTCAGTGATACCATCTAACCATCTCATCCTCTGTCCCCCCCTCCTCCTCCTGCCTTCAATCTTTCCCAGCACTAGGGTCTTTTCAAACGAGTTGACTCTTTAAATCATGTGACCAAAGTGTTGGAGCTTCAGCTTCAGCGTCTGTCTTTCCAGCGAATATTAAAGGTTGATTTCCTTAAAGATTACTCTCAGAAATTGTGTTTATTGTCATCTCTACACAAGTCCGGAGGTGTGCTGCCTAGGCTCACTCGCTTTCCTACTTGTCCAGTTTCCCTTGGAAGGAATCTCCCTGATCCTCATGCTCACGAGATGGCTGCAGGAGTTCCAGCTACCACAACTGAGGTCCAGGTGAAGAGAAGGATGAATGCGCCAGGGAAACAGGGCACTTGACGGCTAAGACAGACGCAGGCAAAAAGCTGTCTGTGGTTTTTGTTAAGATTTTCTTTTGATGTGGGACCATTTTTAAGTTTTTATTGAATTTGTGACAATATTGCATCTTTTTAAGTTTATTTATTTATTTATTTATTTGGCCTTGACTGTCCCTGACCAGGGGTTGAACCTGCAGCCCCTGTGCTGGAAGGCAAAGTCTCCACCACTGGATGGCCCAGTGAGCTTTCTCAAAGGTCACATTCAGAGAGTCCTGCTGACCTCTCAGGAACCAGAACTACGTCACAGAAGCACACCCTCCACCCCACCCTCGACTGCAAGAGAGACTGGGAAACGCAGTTGGAATTTTCTGTTTTAACCTAGGCACTTGGTTATCCCAGTTAGGAATTTGTCAGCCAAGAAGTAGTCAAGAATGAGATATTTGATGATGTAGAAATTAAAAATATCCACTCCGCTGTTTTTGTGTGGGGATTAAGTGCATCTGCAGAAAGCACCTAGTCGGCGGTACAGGAAAGAGCTTTTCTTTCTCTCCTCTTGTGTTCCCTCCTCCCAGGCTGAGATACATACGCCAGCAGAGCCTTGATGCCACGATCTATTTTCTGTCTAATTAGGTCTACTGAATAATGTCATTTTTTTTAGGGGAAGAGGCATGCCAGAAAAAAGAAAATTTTCATCATTGACAGAGTGTTTCAAACTAGAAATGCTATTTTGAAGACTGATTTCTTTCAATGCTTACAGGAGCACTTAACCATTCATTTGAATAGAGCTGCTCTGCAAGCTGTTAGAAACCCATGAAAATGGTTTCTAATTCTGCACACATCCTAATTCGAAGGAACAGGAATCTCACGTTTGGTGCCTTGTCCCAGTGCTGACCACATCCACAGAGTTCCCACCAGCCGAGGCACACACTTTTTGCACAATTTTAAGCTCTTTATCATAAAGTAACTCATTGGGGCTACAGGAGAAGGTAATGGCAACCCACTCCAGTACTCTTGCCTGGAAAATCCGATGGGCGGGGAAGCCTGGTAGGCTGCAGTCCATGGGGTCGCACAGAGTCGGACACGACTGAAGCAACTTAGCAGCAGTAGCAGCAACTCATTGGGGCATTAAAGTGTGTTATCAATCTAAACAGAAAATGAGAGATATGTATTACACAGGATGCTGGTCATATTAATACATCTAATCTGGGTAAGAGGGTTTGCTGGACAGAATGTATTTATTGGACATCCATGCAAGATCAGGACAGGCAGCGTCCGGAAAGTAAAGTGAAAGGAACTAGACTGGTGTGAAGCAAGCTATAAAGGGGGAGAGGGGCAAGTCTGCTCGTTGTTGTGGAGGTGGTTTTCTACTTGGTAGATGGCAGTGCTCTAATTTAGCTGAGCAATTGCCGCTCTGAAATCCAACTCCATAGGGCATGTACAATTTAAAAAATGGATTTTGCATTTCTGAAGCAAGATGAGAAAAATAAATTGCATGATTCTGCTCTCTGACATTAAGCTCCAGGACAATTTTGCAACCTGTGACCTTCAGAGATCTCTTATCCATACAACAGCAGGAATAAAAGATTTGCACATGTGCATTTATAAAATGACTTTATTAATGACTCATAGGCAAAAGAAAGAAGGAGGAAAAGGAGAGAAGGAAGGGAGGGAGGAAAAGAAAACAAAAGAAAAATAGCTTATGTCCCCATATGTTTTACTTCCGTTGGTAATCTAGTACTCTGATTCAGTAAAATTTACTTGTGTGCTTTAATTTAAAGAGAGGGGGGAATTTTCCAGAAAAAAGCAAAAACTATGTGTATACATATTTATATTTATATAAAATAAACAAAAAGAGAACTGTGGCATATATTTAATGTCAGCTCAGCAACAATGGGAAAAAATCACACAGATAATTCTGAAGGTAGCTGATAATTCTTCAGTTGATAAAGCTTAGAGTGACTCTTCATTCTTAGGTGATCAGGTTTGTGTTTAAAGTAATCATGATCAACATCTCTTAACATGGAAATAAGAGTGTACACATTTATCTCCTGCCCTACAATTTAAGCAATTCCGAAGCACTTAGCTGAGCTGCTTCAAAATGTGCATTCAAAATTAAGGTGATTCACCTTAATTATATTTCACAAAATCCTTCATTTAAATGATGGTTCCAAGTTCCAAGGAAGGGTTTCTTAAAATCCAGAGTTTAAGTTGTTTCTGTTTTCTAAAGTGACCGAGATAGAAAATATACATAATTGCTCGTAGGCGAAAATAAAGACTTTTCTCCTCACAGTCTCCCCACCTCCTAACGCCCCACCCAACTGCCCAAAAAATAAAAATAAAAAAGGCCCCATCCCGTGTGTAACCAGAGCTCCAGTCTTTCAAGATACAGGGACATGCTTTCTCTCGGAGAGCCTGAGACTGTTTACGGCTCCCCAACTCTTCCCCCCACCTCTGCGACCCCAGTGCGTCCTCCTGTCCTCAGAGAAGGTGGGTGCAGTGGGTGGGAGAAGCCCCCTCGTCACCGACCTGACGAGACTCCTGGTTGCCTTACTTCTGCTCTTCCACGCAGAGCCACTCCTTGGAGTCAATCACCCAGGGCGTCTGCGAGAGAAATCTCCCTCTGAAAAGTAATGCCAACGTTTCTTCTGCCTTACGGACGAGATAAATAGTAACTTCGAGCCCTTTTTGCTTGCCTGGAGAATCCCAGGGAGGGGGAGCCTCATGGGCTGCCGTCTATGGGGTCGCATAGAGTCGGACACGACTGAAGCGACTTAGCAGCAGCAGCAGCAGCAGCCCTTTTTGATCATTTCCCTGGCAAGTGGCACATAGGCCCGTCAGAATTTGCTGATAGGTTACTTCTTACAGACACAGTCTCAGCCAGCTGACACCAAGACCCTGGGAGGGGTAGACACGATGACTCAAACGGGTCGGGTGAGTCCACGTGAAGCAGCTCAACACCACAAGTTACTGAAGGCGCTCCTTGCACATCTTGATTGTAAGACATAAGGTTTTTATAGGCAGCTCATTACACTATCAATTTGGATATGTTTAACATTTTATCATCTGTGCTATTTTCCTTTCTACTATTATTATTTGTCCTCCTGTCTTTGTTCCTTATTACTGAAATATTATACTTCCAACTGATAATACAAGTGTATGGAATAATTAAAAGAGACGAAATTGAAATTAATCAATTAGGCTTCTTGGTAGCCTCCCTAAATACAATAGTTGCTAGCCAAAAAATAAAATTAAGTTAAATTAAACAATTGCATATAATGTAATGTTTAGATATCTTTTACCAAGCTTAACCTGCTCTATTTATCTTTCATCACATCAAAGGTAGGTGCCACATCCTTCAAAAGCTCTGTTTATATAGAACTACTTGCCTTATGGTGATTGGCTAGAGAGTAAGAACCGCTGGGTGGTAGGGAGCCGTCACACTTAAGATTCAGGACTACATTTGGGATTCTACGGAAATCCTATTTAAAGCCAGCAGGGCCTTCTGGTACGGGGCTTCCTTACATTCCTCGGGGGCAGAGGGGGTGGTCTCCTCTGGGTTTTCCGAGCTGCTGACAATGGCCACGGCGCTGAACGACCTTCTTCTGACCTTGGCGTCGGGCGGGGCAGACGCTCGCACGGGCGGGGCCTTCTCCACGCCGTGGAGCTGCTGGTCTTTCCAGTCGAGCTGCTTGGCGCTGCAGAAGGGGGCGTAGACCTCCACGCTGCCCTCGAACTGCAGGCAGTTCACTTTGTAGTACTTCCTCTTCACTTCCAAGACGTCGTGAAACCTGTGGCCCCAGAGGATTTCGCGGGGCACGTACGAGCTCCGGGACTGGTGGGACGTCCCGGTGGAGTCCCCGGTGTAGATGAACGTCACCAGGATCTCAAAGTTATCCCTGGCCACGGCCTTCCGGTCGAGCGCGTAGAGGGGGCTGTCGCGGTCGATCTCGTGCACGACGGTCACCGGGGTGACCAGGATGATCTGGTCGTTGAGCAGCCTCAGGTCCCTGAAGACCATGGTCACGCGCCCCTCGCCGTCCTCGGCGTAGCGCAGCAGCTGCGCGCGGACCGTGCCCTCCACCACGTGGTTGGGGCGGAAGTCCCCGATGCGCCACATGAGGCAGAGCTTGCCGTCCCTCATGCCCACCAGCGCGAAGTAGCTGAACCGGATGGTCTGCGCCCTCTTCCTGGCCGTGGCCATCTTGGCCAGGGCCGCCCCGATGATGAAGGTGTTGATGACGCAGCTCAGGATGGACTGCAGGATGACCGTGAGCACGGCCACCGGGCACTCCTCGGTGACGCAGCGGTAGCCGTAGCCGATGGTGGTCTGGGTCTCCAGGGAGAAGAGGAACGCCCCCGTGAAGGAGTGGACGTTGTCCACGCAAGGCGTGGCGTCGGGGCCCTCGTTCTGCAGGTCGCCGTGGTGGAAGGCTATGAGCCAGAAGACCAAGCCGAAGGTCAACCAGGAGAGGACGTAGGACAGCGAGAAGATCACAAACATGTGGCGCCACTTGGTGTCCACGAGGGTGGTGAAGATGTCCACCACGTAGCTGCCCCACTCCCCGAAAATGTGCTTGAAGTACACGTTGCAGCTGCCGTCCTTGTGCAGCAGGCGTCTCCTCGCTCTGTGCTTCTCGGCCAGAAGGTGCTCCGGGGTGTACCCCGGGCACTTGGGGTCCACGCTCACGATGGGGTAGCTGCTGCCGTAGTAGCTCATGCTCTCCAGTGGCCTTGGGGGTATATCCGGGCGACTGCTGGGGAAGCGAGGGTCCTAGGAGCGCGGCTATTTGCGAGCTTGGGTTTTTTCACTTCAAATCTGAAAAACAGAAAATTCCACACGCTTCTTTAGCTTTCAATTTCCGTCTTTAGAGCAATTGGCCCAATTCAAAGCAATTTGATGCCGTCTGAAACAGCTCAGACTTCATCTGAACGGCAGAGACATTAAGTATCGATCACTCATTTCAGTTTAGAATCCAGCTCAGTCATTACAGGAACTAAATATGCAATTAGAGAAAATAACATTTTTATATATGCATAAGGCTTCAGCAAAGACTGTGATTATCCCAAATGAGGCCTCGCGGCCTCTGCTGACCCAACGTTAAAAAAAGAAGAAAAAAAATTGTCTTCATTTTGTAGACTCTTCTGGCCTGAGGACATTTAGAAAACAAAACAATCTATAATGTAAAAAGGCAAAATAGAATTCAAGTATTTGTCTAGCCATCTTAGAGGCTTTCTGTTTAAGTCAGATAGTTTTCCTTAGAAAAAGGAGGCAATTAAGAGTTTCTATGTTCCAAAGGTTGGTGAGCAGGGAGGAATTGGGAGACTGGGGTTGACACATCTATGCAATTGCTATGGTGTATAAAACATTATAAAATAGACAACTGATGATCACATATTGAATAGCACAGGGAACTCTGCGTAATGCACTGTGGTGACCTGAGGAGGAAGGAAGCCAAAAGGGAGAGGATACGTGTGCACCTGTGACTGCTTCGTCCTGCTGGACAGTAGCATCTAACACAGCATTGGGAAGCGACTGTGCTCCAGTAAAAAGTAACTTCAGGAAAGAGGGGGTTTCTATGCTACTGTTACAACATAACTTACATACAGCTTGTATCATAGACGGTCCCTTGCCTTCTGTATCTGCAGCCTCCTCTCTCTTCCACGGAGGTATTTCTTCCTTGTGTACTTCCCAGGACAGAACAGAACCAACAAGGATGCTATTTCACACTCAACTCCTTTACCCTAGCTCCTCCTCTAGTTTTGAGAGGAGAAAAAAAAAAAAATCTTTCTTAACCCTGGAGGAGTTAAAATCACTCCCAGGTAAGCGTTCAATAAAGTATAAAATTGCTCCTGCCTTTGTTTCAAAACATCCATCCTTTTTAATTTTTTTTCTTCTACTGTCTTTCTTTCCTTTTTTTCTCTGACACTGGAAGCTCTTCTCTTTCTGAATAGAAGCCGAAGATTTGCCAAGGCCGCTCCTCTTGCTTCCCTCTTAAAGGGAGCGTGCTGTGGTTGGGCTCTCTCCCCCGTCTCTTCACCGTGTTCCTAAGGTTTTCACAGCCCTGCCTGAGCAAAGGCATTTTCCTCCCTCCAAATTCATTCGGTCTTTAAAAGATCAAGTTATATTGATACATACAGTTATTATTGCTTTCAGCATCTTCAATATATGTCAACGGCTTTCCAGCTCAAGTCTGAAAGTAAGTTTGAATAATTCAATGTTGAATGGTTTTTAGTTGCTTCTCTGCCAAAAACGCCAAGTCCCTGGGGCCCAGGGCTAACGGTCAGTAGTTTCTAGAACCTATTTTCTACATCATCTAACTGTGCCAGGTAGGGGAGAGTGGAGGAAGGGGGAGACGTTGGACTAGAGGATCCTGTTGCTGGACTGCATCAGAAATTTCACAGGAAAAAATACTATTCTAGACACTGAGACACCTCCACCTTGAAACCAACCAAAGAAATTAATCACCAAGTATTTATCCAGTGCCTTCCCACTGTGAAAGGGAGGAACGAGTTAATCCACCCCCCACCTCCCAAGTCAACAGGCATCATTTTTCTTCTTCTCCAGGGACCAGGCCCACTTTACAATAAGCACTTTGTCCGGTGGCCCATTGTGAGGACGGACACTCTGCCTACAGCCAAAATGTCCTGGGAGGCATGTCCAAGTTCTCCCCGTCCATCCGTCCGCTTCTGGCCGCTTGATCCATCAGCCTTCAGATCTGCCTTGATTAGTTACGTGTCTTTGGTCAGCTCTTCAACTGCATTTTGGGGAGACAGCCACATACTTTCAGGATATGGCCCATGGCTGAGCAAACACATCCTGAAATGTTGAAGGTAAAATCCTCCATGCCTTGTGACAACCTAGAGGGTGAGCTGGGGCTGGAGGTGGGAGGGGGGGTTCCGGAAGGAGAGTCGTGTGTACCTACGGCTGATTCATGCTGAGATACGGCTGAAACCAACACAATATTGCAAAGCAGTTATCCTCCAATTAAAAATACATTTAAATTAAAAAAAAATATTTCCACAGATGTTGCCCACAGGATACGGGGTTCTTTGTAGATTTGTCTGATGTGCCTCGGATGGACATCTTACAAACAGGAAGCTATTCAAGGTTGTCAGTTTCTACTCCCTCCTCTGATCCTTGGAGGCATGAGAATGCGACAGTCTCATCAGAGGCCCACAGGACTGCACATTAAGAAGCCAGTTCAGAGATAGGGCTCTGCTCTTCATCCATGCTTCCTTCTAACCCAGTTCCTTCCAGGGAACTGCACCCATCGTGGGAGTCATAAATCGAGAGCCGCTGTGAGACACTCTGCTCTTTCCTGCTGCCAGAGGGAAAAAGAGAGTTTTTTCTTTGAAATGGCATTTACTTGGCATCGCTCGGAGTTTCAGTAGTGCCAACAACTGTTATAAACAAGCCCTTTTTTAAAATACCTTCCACAGTATGCTAATTGGTGAATGAAGTTTCAATTAATACAAGCTACAAGTGAGCAAATGTGAATCTGTGGAAAAATTATTTCTACATAATGTAACAATGTCAGGGATACAAGTTAACAGCTGTGAGAATTCTGTTCCCGAAACCATCAGGTCTTCTACTGTGGTTTATTATTCTGATCATTCATTTCAACTTATCCAGAGAAAAACGTTCAGATTCTGTTTAAATGTGTACAGTTTATTCATCTATCCCTCAATTTTCCCACCATGTAAATGACGCATTTCCTAAAAGGCAATTTCTTTTAAGCTAAATGTTAGATCATAGCCAAACTGATGTATTTAGTGTTTACCATTTTTCAGCCTACACCATGTGCTAAGATGTTTACAAAGGCCCTGTTGTCAAAATGGCTAGAAACAACGTAGGTGTTTTTCATTTTTAGTCTCTTGACTCATATGTTGTGTTAACTTGAGCACTTTTCTAATAGTTTATGGATAAAGAACAGAGGATTGACTGGACATTTCTATAGTTAACATTTGTTTTCCTCAGAATTAAAACTGGGCTTTAAAATTACCTGAATGCTTTCAGAATCATCTTGTCACCATCAATTCCATCATGAAAAAGTATTTTCAGGGCTTCCCAGGTGTGCGAGTGGTAAAGGATCCACCTGCCAATGCAGGAGACACAAGAGACTCGGGTTCGATCCCTGGGTCAGGAAAGTACCTGCAGTAGGATGTGGCAGCCCACCCCAGTATTCTTGCCTGGAAAATCCCTGAACAGAGAAGCCTGGGGGACCACAACCTATGGGGTCGCAAAACCTTGGACACGACTGAGCAACAAACCACTGGAGAGAGTGAGCCATCTGCAGGGCGCCTGCCTGTGTTTTCTTTTTGCGTGCTTTATTCCTTGGTCTCCTAAAACTAACGGTGGCCATTTCATTGCCTGCAAAACTCCTGTTTTTTAAATAATAAAAATGGAAATTTGATCACTGACATTACAGAATGGTGGGCTATAAAGTTCAAAAACAAATTCTAGATCTGAGGTCCCTGTTTCTACACCAGTTTCAAACTACCTTGCCTGGCGATTCGTGAGAGAGATAGGAAAGGATCTTCCGTGTTACATGGACTTTGTCCTGGCGTGGAGTTCTTTTATAGATGTGGCTTGAGTAGGAGGCAACACACAGTTAGGAGGGCGGATCTCCCTGAAAACAGCATCCAAGTTCATCACAATTTTCAAAGAAACTTAGGAGGGAACTGCTGACGCACAGGTGAGAGAAAGAAAGTTAGAAGGGTGAGGAGGTCCGACCCTGATAACGACTTCTCTCCAATCTTGCTCATTGTGCTCAGGCAAGACGTTAAAGTTCCTTGATCTGCTCTGACTAGTGACATCTGCTGCTAGGCCCCAGGTTTTTCAGATCTTGGTGTGAATTCAGGGAGAAACCTTTACCAAGAAAGTACATGGGCTACAGAAGGTGTCTGGTAAAGAATCCACCTGCCAAGGCACAGGAGACGGGGGTTCCATCCCTGGGTCGAGAAGATCCCCCGGAAGAGGAAATGGCAATGACTCTTGCCTGGGACATCCTATGGAGAGGGGAGCCTGGCGGGCTACAGTCCATGGGGTCACAAAGAGTCAGACGCGACTGAGCTTCAGAGCGTGCACATAGAAATGACAGGGAATATTTTCAGCAAAAGGAAGGAGCAGCCTGTGTATCTGTCCCCTATTCTCAACGCACAGAAGTGCATCAGTCAGGCTCACCAGTTTTGAAGCAGTTCTGCCATTTTGCTATATACTCTCAAACTCAGTCGTTTACCAGGCAGAATACTCTGTAAATAGTTCTTCAGGCCTAAGCTTCTTATTAGCACATTGAGTGTATAACACAGTGGCTAAGACTTTACAATCCTCTGTCACTTTTGTAATAAAATTTGATCTGGTTGCTAGCATCTACTTAATATAAATATATGAATAGCAACAGTAATCCTCTCTGTATAATTGGAGAGGCAGGACCAATAAAAGTCTAAAATATCTTTGATAAAATTCACTTGTTCACATCCGTGGCCTTTGAGATGAACAAGCACTTTCTTTCCCATGTAAGTGACTTTCATGGAGTCGTCCAGAATCAAGTTACTTTCCTGGCAAAACTATTAGATGGGGTAAATTCTAGTGGAAACGTGAGAGTTGACAGGGTAGAGATTAGAAAGGGTGGCCTGAATTCTCCATGCAGGTCATGGTCTTTGAAGATCTGCTCATAGGGGTCGGGGGCCGGGGTAGGGAAGGGGGAGAGAGAGTTTGGGAGAGGTGTGATCCAGGGGCACGTGGGTGGGCTCTGGTTGGTGAAGAGGGAAGAAAGAGGGATGTTAATGAGTTAGGAGAGAATCCAAGAAGCTATTTTGCCCAAAATCTATCCCACAGCTTCTTGTCTTGGAATTAAGCCTGCGCCTGGCCTTGCCTGAAATTAAGCCTGCGCCTGGCCTTGCCTGGAATCATCAATAAGACACTCCTATGCTCCTAGGAGGGCCTGACACTCAGTCACTGAATGTCTGCTTCGCCCACTGCCTGCAAGATGTTGCTCGTCCTCCTCCACGTACCCCTGTCTGCCTGATTTCAGTGTCTCCCTTGCTGACAAACCCACACCATTTCATGTTTCCTTCTCAGCTGCTCTCACACCCCCTGGAGTAGCCATGGCTATGCATGGAGCTTCCATTCTGCCTCTGTTCCATCTCCCCTCCTGCCCCTACCCCTCCAACCCCGGTCCAGCTTCTCTGAAACCATGGATTTTACCTCTTCCCAGATAGAACCTTACAGCTTCTCTTTCTGAATCAATTTACAAAGTTTTATGCTGAATAGAGGGGGTTTCATACTCAGCATCTCCTTAAGTTCACTGATAACATATATGTTAAATATACATATTAAATATATAAATACGTATATATTATAACATATGTTATAATATGTTATCAGCAAAACTTAAGGAGAAGCTGAGAAGGGAGATGTGGGAACATGCAAAATCCAACCCTGATGATATTGCTCTTAGCTTTATCTGGAGATCCTTTTTTCAGCCCACTTTTCCTTTGGGCTTCCCTCATGGCTCAGACGGTAGAGAATCTGCCTGCAATGCAGGAGACTTGGGGTCCATCCCTGGGTTGGAAAGATCCCCGGAGGAGGAAATGGCAACCCACTCCAGGATTCTTGCCTGGAGAATCGCATGGACAGCAGAGCCTGGTGGGCTGCGGTCCATGGGGTCGCAAAGACACAACTGAGTGACTAAACAACAGCAAGGCAGACGACGCATGGTCCCCAAGAGATGTGGATGCCATCACTGCTTCCTACCGCTAAGCCACCTGGGCCATTTCCCTGTTCTTCCGCCACTTCCCCAAAACCCTAGGGGCCGAGTCATTTCCTTCCATCTTTCACAACTGTTCAGTTCAGTTCAGTCACTCAGTCATGTCTGACTCGTTGCGACCCCATGAACTGTAGCCTGCCAGGTTCCTCTGTCCATCACCAACTCCCAGAGCTTGCTCAAACTCATGCCCATTGAGTTAGTGATGCCATCCAACCAGCTCATTCTCTGTTGTCCCCTTCTCCTCCTGCCCTCAATCTTTCCCAGCATCAGGGTCTTTCCAAATGAGTCAGCTCTTCACATCAGGTGGCCAAAGTATTGGAGTTTCAGCTTCAACATCACTCCTTCCAGTGAACACCCAGGACTGATCTCCTTTAGGATGGACTGGTTGGATCTCCTTGCAGTCCAAGGGACTCTCAAGCACCTTCTCCAATACCACCATTCAGAAGCATCAGTTCACAACTATTACCAAATAGAAAATCCCCTAGACCTTGTTCTCAACACACACACACACAGAGACACACACACCTATGTACATGGTACATATACTTCCAGCTCAGTTTAAGAATTTTATTGCTATTTATTCTGAGGAACCAACCTAAAGGAAACAAGACTGACAAGCTCAGCAATGTTAACAAGTTAATTCTCAAACAGCTTATCATGCTGTCTTCTGTTTTAAATGCTATGTACCTGTATTGCTGAGCCATCTCTGAAGGTATTTATTGTTCTTATCTTGAAAATAAACCTGCCATCCCATCTTGGTTGGGTGTCAGCTCTTGTTGCTTAGAGTTTACCTTGAGTTAGACCCAGATTCTCATGGATATCATGAGATCTTAATGTCTCTTGAGAGGCCACAGTTCAATTTCCCTTTGTTGTATAAGGAAAACCCTTCCCCAGTGGTCTCTAAAACTCTCCAGTGGAAAATTTGTGATTTTTTTTCTTATTTTGCATTTTTTTGAATTACCTTTTTTTAAAAATTGAACTTCTGCTGTGTGCTTGACTTACCCACCTTCAAGAATGAGGGAGCCACCTTTGTGGTGCTTCCCAGGTGGCACACTCTGTACGACTGTACAGAGCCTGCCGTGCAAGAGACAGAAGGGACTGGGGTTTAATCGCTGGGTCGGGAAGATCCCTTGGAGGAGGGCATGGCAACCCACTCTACTCCATAGTTGTGTTCTCGCCTGGAGAATCCCATGGACAGAAGAACCTGGTGGGCTATGGTCCACAGGGTCACAAAGAGACACATGTGACTGAAGCAACTTAACGTGTATGCACGCACCCACCTTTGCATTTGCGAGTTGGGCATTGATAAATAATAAAAGGAGACGATCATGGAGAGTGTAGAGTAAATACCACAGAGAAAGCAAGATAAGTGAGGGATCTGGAGAGTGGCTGGAGCCCCAGGGGCAGCACTGTTTCCCAAGGGGAGCAGAGCAGGTTGGGCCTAGGAGCTGGCACCAGGGCTGAGAGAGACCCTCAGTCCTCCTGGCTCCTGCCGTGGGTGACGTTGCTCTCAGCACAGGCCCCTTGCCCTCTTTTGTCTATTTGCGTCACTCTCCTTATTAAGGCTCTCACTATTGCTAGCTGTAGGCTGGCTGCAGTGTCCTTTGTTCTTGCATGGTTTTAAGACCTGGTTCTCACAAGAACCTACCACCACAGGAACTCATCTGTGTTTTTTGTCGCTGAATTCAAGCTTTCCTGATTAGGTAAGAACCTGGGTTTACCTGGTTTCCACAATGGCCTTCATCTCTTGTCACTTTCATCCAGTGTGATTATTCTGAAATGTAAACAACCCTTCTCTTGTTATGATGGGGTATGGTCCAAGCTCCGCAATACAGTCCTCCAGCAATGAAGTTAAAGGGCGTGGATATGGAGATCAAAAAACAAAAAAATGTCTGGCACTAAAAAGTGTTTAATAGAACTTGTTAAAAAGATGGTGGAATGATTAGAAATGTGGTTCTCCTAACACAAATGCATGCTATTATGTTTTTATTTCAAAGATAAAATATAGGGGTTTCCCAGGTGGGGCAGTGGTAAAAAATCCACCTACTAATGCGGGACCCGCAGGAGATGTGAGTTCAACCCCTGGGTTGGGAAGATCTCCTGGAGAAGGAAATGGCAGCCCACTCCAGTATTCTTGCCTGGAGAATCCCACTGGGAGAGGAGCCTGGTAGGCTATAGTCCATGGGATGGCAAAAAAGTTAGACATGACTTAACAAATAAACCACAGCATATATATATATATATATACACACACACACACAGATGCATATGCATGAGTGTGCTCAGTTGCTTCTGCTGCTGCTGCTGCTGCTAAGTCGCATCAGTCGTGTCTGACTCTGTGTGACCCCATAGACGGCAGCCCACCAGGCTCCTCCATCCCTGGGATTCTCCAGGCAAGAACACTGGAGTGGGGTGCCATTTCCTTCTCCAATGCATGAAAGTGAAGAGTGAAAGTGAAGTCGCTCAGTCCTGTCCGACTCTTAGTAACCCCATGGACTGCAGCCCACCAGGCTCTTCCACCCATGGGACTTTCCAGGCAAGAGTACTGGAGTGGGTCAGCATAGCCCTCTCTGCTCAGTGGCTTCAGTTGTGCCCAACTCTTTAGGACCCGTGGACTATAGGCCACCAGGCTCCTCTGTCCATGGGCTTCTCCAGGCAAGAACACTGGAGTGGGTTGCCATGCCCTCCTGCAGGGGGTCTTCCTGACCTGGGGATGGAACCCTTGTCTCCTGCACTGGCAGGCAGATTCCTTACTACTAGCACCGCCTGGAAAGCCCATATGTGTGTGTGTGTGTCTGTGTGTCTGTGTGTGTGTGTGTGTGTATAATTTTCTGGAAGTGAGTTGGCTACATGTGACAACAATGTGTGAATTTGGTACAGTTTCAGATCTAGCAACTTCACTTGTAACAGTTTATCCTGAAGAAATCATCATGAATGAACAGAGAGACACAGCTAATTTGTAGGGCTCTTTGTAGTAGCAGATTCTGGATATGGCTTACTATCTAATAAATGTGGGCTTGTTTCATAGGTAATGGTACAATTGTATCGTTACTCATTACTTTTAATGTAGCCATTAAATGTGATAGAGTAGAAGCATAACAGAAAAAATAGAAAACATATTGTTTGGTGGAAAAAAATGAAAGAGGACTATAAAACATCTTGTAAAATATAATTTTTTAAGTTTAAATACATTTAAACATGGAGAAAAGACAGGATGATATAAACAAAATATGGATTGTGACCCTCTCTGGTATGATACACTTTTTCTCCCCTTTTTTCTTCTAATTTGTCTATCTACACTTTCTAAAATTTTACAATGAACATGCATTCCTTCTGCAAAAAAAAAAAAAAAAAAAAGAATCAATAGGTATTTTCAGCTGGTACTTTGAAGCATCCCGATTCTGAGGCTCCTTAAAGAGAAAGGAAACCAATTGCTGTCTAAAACCATTTATTACAACTTTTAAAAAGCAACTATAAATAGCCCAGAGAGGCTGACAGTATTACAGACGTTCAAAGTCAGACACTGATGCTGTAACTTTTGCTGGAACAATTCACAGAAACAAATATAGTGACATTTAATTCATCTAAGTAAAACCAGATCTCATTTAAAACAAGGAAGTGGGGGAAAAGAGAGAGTTGGGTCAGATTTGGCTGCTGGAGAAACCGTGAAAGCAGCTGGCCACAGATCAGGGCTATATACAGCAGAGTTCAAGTTCAACAGGCATCTGAAGTGGTTCCTCTCCCTCAGTGCTGCCTTCTCTCCCTTCCCCATTCCAAAACCTACTAAACTGCTGATGCCTGCACTGCTTGGCTGGTATACTCAAGTCTGTTTAAAGGATCGTCTTTCATCCTAATATTAGCAATCGCTTTGGAAAGAAAATGTTAAACATTGTGCCATTTTTCAACTTGACTACTTTAAGGTCTATGTCAATGGATCTTCAAGACACAAGGAAATGATCTTTTGAGACAGGTGAATTTGAAGAAGGCAATTAGATATTTATGATGCTGTGGTTCAGTCTCTGAGCCCTGTCTGACTCTTTGTAAGCCCATGAGCTACAGCAAGCCAAGCCCCTCTGTCCTGCACTACCTCTTGGAGTTTGCTCAAATTTATGTCCATATCCAACCATCTCACCCTCTGCCACCCTCTTGTCCTCTGCCTTCAGTCTTTCCTGACATCAGGGTCTTTTTCAACAAGTTGGCTCTTTGCATCAGATGGCCAAAGTATTGAAGCTTCAGCTTCAGCATCAGTCCTTCCAGGATTGATTTCCTTTAGGATTGATTGACTGGTTTGATCTCCTTGTTGATTGGCCTAAAGAGCTGGCCCTAGCCAGTTCTTCATAACTCATCTTCAGGAATCTAAAATCTCCTTCAAATACCGCTACAAACAGAAGGGTATGAGGGCTGTTTCTTTGTTCGCTTTTGTGTTTCAATGTTTATTGGAGTATAGTTGATGACAATGTCATCTCAGTTCCTACCGTACAGCAAAGTGAATCAGCTATACATTTACATATATCCCCTCTTTTTTGGGTTTCCTTCCATTTTAGGTCACTACAGAGCATTGAGTAGGGTTTCCTGAGCTATATGCTAGGTTCTCAAGTTACCTATTATATATATAGTAGTGTATATACATCAATCCCATTAGAGAAAAACAAACATCATATATCAATGCATATATGTGGACTCTATTAATAGAAAAATGGTACAGATGAACCCATTTGCAAAGCAGAGATGGAGACATGTGTTCTTTAAAGTGTAGTCTATTATCCACCTGCTTCTGAGATTCTAGGGAAGCCTGTCATGCCTGCAGATCTCTGGGTCCCAGCCCCATCATTCTGCTTCCATCCCCTGCTCAGCTCCCTCGGGGACTATCACATAGTCTCACGACTGAGATTTACTGTCTTGAAACTTCAAGAACTGAGATGCTGGGTTCTAATGGACATGACATTGAGCTCAGAGGCTTGATCATGAGCAAGACTGTGCACTTCTGCCTGTTAGTCCCTGAGCCTCTGCCTGCCCTCGGGAAAAGCGGCAGCTCACAGGTTGCTAGGAGGAGTAAATGAGCTATGTCCCCAAACCTGCTCTCACAGTCTCTGGCATTTAATGAGGAGTTAACTGCAGTGCTCGTAACTATGGCTACAGTCCATTCAAGTATCGATCCAAATGAGGAGACAGAAAGAGTGGAGCATGGACCTAGAGACGATCGTAACTAAGTGAAGTAAGTCAGACAGAGAAAGACAGATATCACGTGGTGTTGCTTATATGTGGAATCTAATTAAAAGGGATTTAAATGAAATTATTTACAAAGTGGAAACAGACTTACAGATTTCAGAAACAAATATATGGTTACCAAAGGGAAAACATGGGATGGGCATAGGGATAAATTAGCAGTTTGGGATTAACATACATACACCACTGTAGATAAAATAGATAAGCAATGCAAACCTACAGTATTGCACAGGGAACACTACTCTACAGCCTGTAATAACCTACAGAGGAAAAGAATCTGAAAAAAAAATGAATGCATGTATAACTGAATCACTCTGCTGTCCACCTGAAACACAGCTTTATAAATCGGCAATACTCCAATAAAATTAATTTTAAAAAAAGAGTGAGAGATTGAGACTTATCTGCCATTTCACTTTTTCTAAGAATGGTTAGATTGTCAATTTCCATGTTTGTTTAAAAGTTCCCTCCTAGCACATAATTGCCTTGATAAAACTTTCAAGGCTTCCCACGTAGCTCAATGGTAAAGAACTGGCCTGCCAACATAGGAGATGAAAGAGACGTGAGTTTGATCCCTGAGTTGGGAAGATCCCCTGGAGTAGCAAATGGCAACCCACTCCAGTATTCTTGCCTAGGGGATCCCATGGACAGAAGAGCCTGGCAAACTACAGTCCCTCGTGTTGCAAAGTTGGACACGAATGAAGTGACTTAGCATGCCCACAGCCTTCCAGGAGCGATGCCAGAGTGGCCCAGAAGAATCACAAGTATCACTCAGAATAGAGCCCATTTCCTACTAGTCACTCACGTTGCTTTTTAAAACAGCAGGTCATCTGTGACTGCCTAGGATGGCTCCCATGTAGCCTGATTTGGGAGCTGCATTGGTAGAACCTAACGGCCTGTTCCAAAGGAAACAGATGTTATGGGAAGTGTGTGTGTGTCATGCTTGACCTTCTCCAAGCTTGGTATGCATGGATTCCAACCAGAAACCATGTCTTATCTCTCTGTGGTTATATTCCCATTTTGTGAGAATCATCTGCAAATCATCTTCTTTTATTTATTTTTTTTTGACACTTACAGAGAGTTTGTTTATTAATCTGTTCAATCTTCTGGGTATCATTGAACTCAAAAATGTCCTTTGCTCATGGACCAGGAACTCCTTGGATAGTACCTACTGCATCTTTGACCTTTAAATGATTGAGTGTCTGTTCTAAGCTGTCAAAATGAAAACTCAGGACATCTTTACTGGGGAGGAAAATAAAGCAACTGTGATTGGCTCTTATTTCAGTTCCCGTTTTCCTTTGTGGATACAGTCAGATGGAGATGGTCTTCAAATAAAAGACAAATGACTTCTCTAGGAAGATTTGGATAGACAGGCCACGGAGACAATACCTTAAGCTGTGTGTTCTTGCCACATAAGATTAGTTTTCTATTAGCCTGAGCCTTTTCAAAGACACTTGGCAAAAAAACATTGCCACTCACTACAGAAAACAGAAGATTTAGGTAGCTGGCAGAAGTTAGTGCGTTTGATAGACTCTTGAGTTTCCATGTATTTCATTTCCTCTATTTCTTCTCTGATTGTGCTTCAGTTTCCACTAGAGTGCTACAGAAGAAGAAGAAATCACCCTACCTAAGTTGGAAGGTTAGATTTCATTACCTGTGAATGTCTGTACAAACAGGGGAGACCCAGGTTAGCAATGTTATATTAATCCCTCAGTTGTGTCCGACTCTGCAACCCCGTGGACTGTAGTCCATCAGGCACCTCTGTCCATGAAATTCTCCAGGCAAGAATACTGGGGTGGGTAGCCTTGTCCTTCTCTGAAGGGTATAAGGGGGAATCTTCCCAACCCAGGGATCAAACCCGGGTCTCCTGCATTACAGGCAGATTCTTTACCATCTGAGCCACCAGGTATTAGCAATACGTAGCTTAAAAGGAGAAGTGATTCCTCCAGCTCCGTTTTTGTTTTCTTTCTTAAGATTGTTTTGGCTATTTGGGATCTGTTGCGTTTCCATACAAATTGTACACGTTTTTGTTCTAATTCTATGAAAAATGCCATTGGTAATTTGATAGGGATTACATTGAATCTGAGGATTGCTTTGGATAGTATAGTCATTTTCACTATATTGATTCTTCCAAATCAAGAACATTGTGTCATCTCTCCATCTGTTTGTGTTGTCTTTGATTCGGGAACCTAGATGGGTGGGATGTGGGTGGGCGGGAGGGAGAACCATAACGGAGCAGATCTAAGTATACATATGGCTGTTTGCTTCATTGTACAGCAGAAACTAACACAACATTGTAAAGCAACTATGCATGTTAAGTTGCTTCAGTTGTATCTGACTCTGCAACCCTATGGATTGTAATCCACCAGGCTCCTCTGTCCATGGGATTCTCCAGGCAGGAATGCTGAAGTGGGCTGCCATTTCCTACTCTAAGAGATCTTCCCTTCCCAGGCACTGAACTTGGGTCCCCTTTGTCTCCTGCATTGCCAAGCAGATTCTTTACCACTAGTGCCACCTGGGAAGCCCCAAGACAACTATACCCAATAAAAAAAAGAAGAAGGAGAAGTGATATGTTCCCAGCATTTCTTGGGTGGGAATAGTCACTGGGTTGAACACTGGGGAGTTGAGTCTAAAGCAGATGGGTGCATTTTCCCCTTAAATCTCCAGGTAAGATGTAAAGTCAGTCTTTCAGCTGCCCTGTAAAAGGCTCTATCCTACCAATGCCTGTAAGGAGCTGGAAAGGTCATGGAAACAGCCTCTGTGTATTCTTCAATGCAATCAATCTTTAACTAGGTTGGCACAGGGGGAAATATTCCCAAGGATTATGAGGATGATTACTTCCCTTGAGCTGATATCAGTCTTGCCAAGGACACCCCACAAGCTCTGTCAAGACAGGCCCCTGAGGGACTTCTCTGTTGGTCCACTGGTTAAGAATCTGCTTTGCAAGGCAAGGGAAGTGGGTTTGATTCCTGTTCAGGGAACTAAGATTCCACGTGCCGAAGAGCAACTGGACCCACACGCTGCAACTAGAGTTCAGAATATGAAGGTGGCATCATGTTGTAGATCCAAAAGAAAGGTGTTTAGATTTGAGACCTCTCCCAGCATTTAAGGCACAAAAGGCGCCTCCCCAGGGTTTGACTTTTGTACTTAATACTTGATTTTCTAGGCAAACGAAGAAAGATAGTGGCATAGATAAACCAGAGGAGGAAAGAAGTGAGAAATCGATTTGCATTTGGCTTGGAATAAATCACAGGCTCCGAAAAGCATGCCCCATTTCTGTACATTGCTGGCTTGTAAAATGACTTTCTGTTCCCTGAATTCAAGCTATCAGAGAGGCAGGATGTAATCAAGGGGAACATTCTGGGTAGAGGAGCAAAAGGTGGTTTATAAATTTTTATTTTTAATTCCTTGGGCTAATTCATCCAGCAAATAATCTGTGTAAATTCAAGAGGTACTAGGCTTGAACAAATACATAGATCCCCCTCATCCAAATCAAAATTCATTTTTAGCCAAGAATGTACACAGCACAGCGACATGGAGAGAGATTTCCAATATGTTTTGAAAATTCCACAATTTTTAGCTACTGATTTTATTAAAAATCATTCATAACTGTTGTAACTGTAGCTGTCTTTCATTTGAGGCTGACTGGAGGAGGTGACAAAGAGCATCTTTTGTCTGGTAACAAAATAACTTTTGGCTCTGACTTAATCAAAATGCCAGCTTGTAAGGGAGATAACATTTCTGAAAAATTCATTCAATTGATGAGCCTTGGCGGTACTGCAGAAGTTTAAAATCTTAACAGAAAGAATATGCTATAAACTAAAATAACTGTTTCCCCTTCATAGAATCTAGGACCAGAGGAAGAATTATTGGTTTTTTAACTGAGAAATTTAAATATCATTGACAATTTAAACTCCCAAACCTCATGCAAATTTCCCTTAGAAAAACAGACTGGATGCCCTTGAAAAAAATCAGAAGCCTGCCCTCAAAGACATAAGTATATTCAACAGCTTGTGAATATACTCATGCCAGCTTCCATACCCACATTCAAGAGAGTAGATGTAATAGGTTGAGGGGATATTTGATCTCTTAATCATTTGGATTTGGCTACCTGGCACCACAATCTTGTGAATTCCACTCCCCAGTACCATCAACCAAGAGCTGCCATTTGCTTCTTGGGTTCTGGGTCCCAGGGCTGAGACCCAACATCTATGTCTGTGCCATCAGGCCAAGCTGGCATCCACCTCCTGTCCCCTGCAGGGCCATGCATGACCTCTATCCTTGTCATCTGAATCTAAGAACACTCTGTCATGAAGCAACACCATATGTGTAGGCATATACCCCCATTCCATCTCCACAAGGAGACTTTATTGTCAGCTCAATAGAAGAGCATTAATCAAAATCTCAGCCCTCTAATAAGTAATGGCAGGTGGTTGAGTGATGCATCCCAGGAAGTCCCACCCACAGGCCACATGCGATGCTCATCAAGTCCTTCAAGGCGCTCCCAGCCTCCACTGCCAGTGACACCGGCTCCTCTGTCCTGCTGGGTCTCTTCTCAAGGGTCCTCAGTTCTGGGGCACTCTTTCCTAGTCCTAAGAGCAAGCCCCAAATTCCTGTTTTATTATACCTTCTTTTGGTTTGCAAATTAACAAACACTACCTATCATAGAGGTTGAAAGTGAAAGAAAGGATTGCAGCCCAGGTCTCCAAAGCTAGGTTCTAGATGGTGTATGAGAGTGAATGTCATCATCTTGGGTGTACATATCCTTTGTATACAAGGCTTGAAGCAGGTTTCCTAGAATTAAGTGTGCTATTCCTATTAAAAGCCAAGACACCATTTTGCCAACAAAGGTCTGCATAGTCAAAGCTATGGTTTTTCCAATAGTCATGTGTGGATGTGAGAGTTGACCATAAAGAAGGCTGAGTGCTGAAGAACAAATGCTTTCAAATTGTGGTGCTGGAGAAGACTTCTGAGAGTCCGTTGACAGCAAGGAGATCAAACCAGTCAATCCTAAAGGAAATCAACCCCGAATATTCATTGGAAGAATTGATGCTGAAGCTGAAAGTCCAATACTTTGGCCACCTGATACTCATTGGCAAAGACCCTGATGCTGGGAAAGATTGAAAGCAGGAGGAGAAGCAGGTGACAGAGGATGAGATGGTTGGATGGTATCACTGACTCCACGGACATAAGGTTGAGCAAGCTCCAGGAGATAGCCAATAGATGGACCTATTGGACAGATAGCCAATAGTTGGTGTGCTGCAGTCCATGGGGTCGCAGAGGCAGACACGACTGAGCCACTGAACAATGACAATGCTATCCCTGTAACTCTAAGCACGCAGGCTGTGGGAAAACACTTGAGCATCTGAGGTTTTTTGTGCTTTCCTGAGCTACGTCTAGCCACTCCACTGATAAGATCAGCCCTTGATGTGCACACACAAGCCTCAGGGACGGTCAACCAGCAAAGCCACCTGACGAAAACACTCAGAATGGAAAGAGGGCCAGCAAGGGAGGAGGGCAGAGGAAGCCCAGCGCTGCGCTGGGGGTGGGGTAAGGCCGCCCATGAGAGCAGACTGGGCGATGCCTTTCCATGGAGAAGAATGTTCCCAGTTGTGAGATGACAGGGCCCGCGGGTGGGTTGGAGGAAAGGCCTGCTGCCTCTGGACGCCCTTTGGAATTGAGCCGCAGTGTGTGAACACAAAGGGAAAGTAATCCCATGTGGGTGACGTCACAGAGTGCCCTGAGGAGAGGGGCGAGGGTAAAGCTTCCTGCTGCTCAGGTCCAAGGGACACAGACTGGTTTGGGCATCAGCTCCTTCTGCAACCAGAAGCGCGACTCTTATTTTTCCTTTTAAGTGCTGGGTCTTTGCTGCTGTGCAGGGCAGGCTTCTCTCTAGCTGCGGCAGGTGGAGGCTCCTCCGTGGGGCGGTGCATGCACTTCTCATTGTGGTGGCTACTCTTGTGGCAAAATACAGGCTCTAGGGCATGCAGGCTGGGGAGTTGAAGCTCCCAGGCTCCAGAGCACAGGCTCAATAGCTGTGGCACAGGGGCTTAATTGCTCTGCACCACGTGGGATCTTCCCAGGTCAGGGATCGAACCCGTGTCTCCTGCATTGGCAGGTGGATTGTTTACCACTGCGCCCCCAGGGAAGCCCAGGCGGTTGCCTATCAGGTCCGTCTGTTGAGCCCATGTGTATGCTCAGTTGTTTCAGGCATGTCTGACTCTGTGAGGCCCCATGGACTGTAGCCCACCAGGCTTTTCTGTCCATGGGGATTCTCCAGGCAAGAATGCTAGAGAGGGTTGCCATGCCCTTTTCCAGGGGATCTTTCTGACCCAGGGATTGAGCCCCGGTCCCTGCATCGCAGGGAAATTCTTTACCATCTGAGCCACCAGGGAGGGATAGACAATTCTTAAAAGAGACAGAAAGGAACTCAGCGGGGAGCACAACTGATACACAAACTAACGCACCCACCCAGGACCACGTCTCCTCTAGGTGGCTACAAACCCCCGAAGGTAATATGCCTCTGCCTTCTCATCCCAGGCCCAGGTATGAAGCAATTTGGAACCACCCTTCTCACCCAGAGTTCTCCTAAGTCATTTGATCTCACCACTACAAAGCCGTCTGGCCTTTCCCATGCAAACCCCGATAGAAGCCGGCTGTGACCTGCCCTTGACCTCGCTCTCTGCTGCCTCTCCACCCATTCCTGTCCTCCCCAAGTGGTTTGTGCTGCACACCGCACACACCACGGGCCTCGAGGACCTTCAAGTCCATAATGCACTTGATTTTTCTGAGACTCATGGCCGCACCTGACTGTCCATCTCATAAAACAATACAAAGCAATCTAAGGGTGCGATGAGAGAAATTGCATGTCCATCTTCACTGCAAAAGAAGTGCCCCAGAGGGAAGAATGTACTATGTTCCAGTCCAGATATTTTTAGAGGGGAAGGAGTGCCTCCTTCCACTGCGGAGACTCACCTCACGGCCCTGTACATGGAGGACCGCCATGCTCTGAGCCTTGCAGCCTCAGAGGCCATCATTAAGCCTGACGCAGCCGCTGGTGGTGGAATACGGCTGGCTATGCTCACGGCTGCAGCCTGTGGGTCTGGGGAGCTCCGAGGGTCAGTCCCATGGCTAGGAGCACATATTTAGGGAGAAGCACATATTTAGTGATGCCTTTCTAGGAACCAAATCTAATGTGTGTGGACTGAGAGGCAGTAGGATGACCAGAGCCCAAAGGTCAGTGGTCAAGGATTTGGGATTGTCCACCGGAGTGGGACACTGGCTGTGCTTGGACGGAGGCTCCCCAGCGACTGTGGACGGACAGGGATTCAGAGGGGCTGAGGGAGGGTAGTGTGCGGGGAAGGACTCAGGGGGCTTTCGTGTTCATGTCTTAGCCACGTAGTGAGAGGCTGATAAGGACAGAGAAATACAGAGCTGGGCAGTTCAGGAGAGGCTGGACTTCCCTGGTGGTCCAATGGACAAGAGTCCGCCTGCCACCGCAATGGTCACGGTTCAGTCCCTGGTCTAGGAGGATCCCACGTTCTGCATCACAGCTAAGCCCACGCTGCAACTACTGCAGCCCCGCACCCTGGAGACCGAGCTCCGAAACCAGAGAACCCACGGCACTGAGAAGCCGCCCTGCACCCAGGGAGCAGCCCCCGCTCACTGCAGCTAGAGAAGAGTCCGTGTGGCAGCAAAGACCCAGCACAGCCAGAAACAGATGAACACAAACAATACACACTTTAAAAAGAGAGGTGAGTGTGGGCAGCAGGTAGACACCAAGGGAAGTGATCACTCACATCAAACAGGTATGGATAAAAGCAACTGAGCCTGTGTGTGGAGCTGGGCTTCAGGATGCGGCACCAGACTCCAGGCGGACAAGGGTTGCGTACTATCCCCAGCATGAACAGAAAGGCTTCTTAAGTGCTTGCACTTTACCTCTGTGAATTTGTTTAATTTCCTTCCAAAGCCTGTGAACTAGGTATTAATACTATCCCCATTTTGAGGATGAAGAGTTTTTTTTAACATTTATTTTATTGGAGTACAGTTGATTTACAATGTGTTAATTTCTGCTGCACAGCAAAGTGATTCCATTATATATATATATATACACACACACATTGTTTTTTTTAACAAAAACTTATTGGAGTGCAGTTGATTTACAATGTTGTGTTAGTTTCTGCTGTACAGCAAAGTGAACCAGTTATACATACACATGTATCCGCTCTTTTCTAGATTCTTTTCCCAGGTAGGTCATTACAGAGTATTGAGTAGATCCCTGTGCTGTACAGTAGGTCTTTACAGCTATCATTTTACATATAGTAGTGTGTACAGGGGAGGGATAAATTGGGAGATTGGGGTATATATTTTTTCATATTCTTTCCTATTATATTTTATCACATATATTGAATGTAGTTAACTGGGCTTCCTTCATAGCTCAGTCGGTACAGAATTTGCCTGCAATGCAAGAGGCAATTCCTGGGTTGGAAAGATCCCCTGGAGAAGGAAACGGCAATCCACTCCAGCATTCTTGCCTGGATAATCCCATGGACAGAGGAGCCTGGCGGGCTACAGTCCAGGGGTCTCAAGAGTCCAACACGATTTATCGACTAACCACCACCACCACCTGTGCTATAGACTAGGATCTGTTTATCCATTCTATACATAATAGTTTGCAAGGGATAAAGAAGGGCTTCCCTGGTGGCTCAGCGGTAAAGAATCTGCCTGCAATGCAGGAGACTTGGGTTTGATTCCTGGGTAAGGAAGATCCTCTGGAGGAGGGCATGGCAACCCATTCCAGTATTCTTGCCTGGAGAGTCCCATGGCAGGATCTTGGCAGGCTTATAGCCCATAGGTTTGCAGAGTTGCATGCATGCAAGTGATAAACAATTAAAGCTTAACTAGTTTGGTAGATTTATCTGGAGTCAAAAAGAAAGCCAATGCTGAAGGGAAAAGGACTATAAGAAAGTCAGCTCCTTCCAGAGATAAAGTTCTAAGCTTTAATGAGGAAAGGAGCTGTTGGCAGAAGAAGGGTGAAGTGGTTCTTTGGATTTGATCTCATTAAAAAAAAAAAAAGAGGAGGTTCAGTCACTAGGACTGGGGAGCTTGTTCAGAGCAGCACTGGGTACTTGGCTGAGTTCTTTGGGACGTGTTTTTAAGCCACTCAGGAGCAGTCAGGATTGACCCATCTCAGAACAAGCAGCTGATGGGCGTGTGCATGGGGTCTAGTCCCCTAAGCCCCAGGCACCGGGAAAATTCACAGGAGGGCAATCTAGGCAGATGATTCCACTGAAAGCTGATCCAACCCCAAGCTCAGGAGGTCAGCAAAGAGGAACAGAGAGGAAGGGAGGGGTAGCCAACAAGCTGAAAAATCTTTCCCAGAAAATCGAGGCCAAGAGTCAACAAAAATAGATTTTCATCCACACAGAATTCTCCGTGAAAGTAATAAACGTTTGTTGAACTGGAGAGATTCCATCACTGAGGTCTAATGTTCAATTCTGGATGTTCTGCTTTTCAGGAGAAGTCATGGCAGTAGTGAAGAACTGGTACAGGAGACCTCGGAGAAGAATGGAAGAAGCCGGAGATATTCACTCGTGGACTCAAAACCACTTTGCTGTTGTCCAGTGGCTAAGTAAGTCATGTCCAACTCTTTGTGAACCCGTGGACTGCAGCACGCCAGGCTTCCTTGTCCTTCACTGTCTCCCAAAGTTTCTCAGATTCATGTCCATTGAGTCAGGGATGCCATCCAGCCATCTCATCCTCTGTCGTCCCCTTCTCCTCCTGCCCTCAGTCTTTTCCAGCATCAGGGGCTTTTCCAATGTCAGTTTTCCCCATCAGGTGGCCAAAGTATTGGAGCTTCAGCTTCGGCATCAGTCCTTCCAATGAATATTCAGGACTGATTTCCTTTAGGACTGACTGGTTTGATCTCCTTGCAGTCCAAGGGACTCTCAGGAGTCTTCTCCAGCACCACAATTTGAAAGCATCAAGTTCTTTGGCACTCAGCCTTCTTTATGGTCCAACTCTTACATCTGTACATGACTACTGGGAAAGCCATAGCTTTGACTATACAGAATTTTGTCAGTAAAGAGCTATCTCTGCTTTTTAACTTGTTGTCAAGGTTTGTCATAGCTTTCTCTTCCAAGGAGCAAGCATCTTTTAATTTCATGGCTGCAGTCACCACCTGTTTTAGAATCTGTAACAATCTGGTAAAGAGTGAGGCTACTGATTCAGAAAATGGATGACTACTTGAAGAATATATATACAGAAGAATTTCCTGAATTTGTTAGCAAGTTGAACTAGGCAACTCTGAAGGCTTCTTTTCATACAAAGATTTAAAGGCTTTTATGGTGTTTTTCACTAACTAGTAAATAGCACTTCATGAAATGAACAACTTTATGAAATGAACAATGGTGAAAGACAGTCCAAGAGGATTAAAAATGAAGTGTAAGAAAGACCTCATCTTCTCATTAAAGTAAAAACAGTTGGGTCTACTTTTTAATTTTTAATAATTATGAGCCATACTTTCATGCCAGTAGGAAAGATCAAACTGGTCCATGTTTTGGTACTGCTATGCCCTTGTTCATTGCATCAGCTTTTTAGCTGATCTGTTTTTACTTTTATTTTGTATTTCTGTGTGTGTCCTAAATTTAAAAAAAATCCCAGGCCAAATCATAGATTTTTCTTAAGAGAAAAATTAGAGGACGCCCAGAATAATGGCTGACAGGGAAGCTCTAAAGGCAGGAGATGCTTCTGGATCTGTTAGTCTTGTGTTCCAGGATGCTTATTTGCTGCCTCCTTGCTAAGTCACGTCTGACCCTTCGTGACCCCATGGACTATGTACCCCGCCAGGCTCCTCTGTCCATGGGATTCTCCAGACAAGAACACTGGAGTGGGTTGCTATTTCCTCCTCCAGGACATCCTCCCCTCCCAGGGATGGAACCAGAGTCTCTTGCATTCGCAGGTGGATTCTTTTGGCTGAGCCATCAGGGAAGTTGGTTCCAGGCTTTCCTTCAATGCAAATGTGAGGGCTCTTGCAGGGAAACCAACTTCAGGTTTTGATGGTTTGAGTCCCAGAAAGTCTTTATCAGGTGCCTTTCACAACCTGTTATTCCATTTATATTATTTATGTAATACAAACAAATGAGTGTCTTTATCTGAATCACTTAGATTTGATTTTTGGAGTCTGACTGATTTCTATGGGGATCTCATCTCTACCACTTACCTATGTGAATTCTGCCCAGTTATCTTACCTCTTTTTCATCCCCGCCCCTTTAAAAGGATACTGATGGGAATGAAATCAGGTCGCATTATAAAATGATAGGTGTGCCCCAAATGTCAGTGGCTTTCACCTGGACCAAAACAGGAATTTTGCCTTGGCTGATTGGAAGCAGTCACAGTGGTCATGATGGGGGTAGATGCTTTTCATGTTTGTTTGTTTTTTTAATTGGAGAATAACTGCCTTATAGTATTGTGTTAGTTTCTGATGTACAACAGGAATCATCTATGTGGACACATGTCTCCTCCCGCTGGGGCCTCCTGCCCCACTGCCCCCGATGCCACCGCTCTGGGTGGCCACAGAGCACTGAGCTGAGCTCCCTGGGCCACTCAGCAGCTTCCCACTAGCTCTCTCTTTACACACGGTGGCGTGCCTGTCAGTGCCACTCTCCCAGTTCGTGCCCCCCCCTCCCACTCCCTGTCTGTTCTTTACATCTGCGTCTCTACCCCTGAGGGGCAGCCGTTTTGATTTTTAAAAAGATCAAATGTGAAATGGCTGATTTGTCTTTATTAAATCACATGCACACAGAACGTCCCTGGCCTGTACTCTTGACCCTCTTGACCCTTGACCTTCCTCTTGACTCTCATCACCCCTCATGCCAGCCCCTCCTGCATACCTCCCTGGACCCCAGCTGCATCACTGAGAAGCTTGGCCTCATCAGAGAGGCGCAGCCCAGCCATGGAATGTGGGCGTCTGGAAGCGGCCAGTGGAATACCGCTGATCGGAACATCATGTGAGCAGCGGGTCGAGGCTGGTGCAAACTGCCAGGACTAAGGGGTGGAGGTGGAATGAACTGGGAGGTTGGAACTGACACATATACATTATTGACACTGGAGATCAAGCCAGCTCCTAAGGAAAGCAACCCCTAATATTCACTGGAAGGATTGATGCTAAAGCTCCAATACGTCAGCCACCTGATCTGAAAAGCTGACTTGTTGGAAGAGCTGACTCCTTGGAAAAGACCCTGATGCTGGGAAAGATCGAGGGCAGGAGGAGAAGGGGGCGACAGAGGATGAGATGGTTGGATGGCATCATCGACTCGATGGACATGAGTTTGAGCAAACTCTGGGATACAGCGGAGCACAGGGAAGCCTGGTGTGCTATATAGCTCAGTGAACTCTACTGTGCTCTGAGGTGACCTAAACGGGAGGAAATCCCAACAAGAGGGGGTCTGTGTATATGCGTCTGACTCACCTTGCTGAACAGCAGAAACTAACACAGCATCGTAAAGCAACTATACGCCAATAAAAATTGATCTGAAAAACTGCCACAACTTGGACATCACAGGTGTTCAGCCTTCTTTACTGCAAAATTGCAACTGGCTGGTAATTTTCTCAAACCTGAGAATAAGATGTATGTTCCTCGGAGTGGAGCCTCAGAGTTGAGATACGACTTTAAGCTTAGCTAATAACTGACTATCACTGTCTGTATCAGAGTTTCCCTCTTCTCTAAAATGAAGCTAATAATAATTGTCTCCATTGAGTTTGTGCTCACTGTGTGTGCCAGGTATCATGTAGAAGGAGATTAAGTGATATCTAAGGGAGAGAAAGGTTATGAAAGGCTTTTGAGAAGGAGGCAGATTGAAGTGAAACCACGTGGGAAGGGCAGGCTGTACCATCAGGGTTATGGGCTTTCAGGACCTCTAGGGATATCCCCCAGGCCCATCTGAATCCTCAGAACGATTTCTAGGCTCACGGGAAGATAAAGAAGGAGGGGGAAGGGCTTTTGAAAAGGAAAGCTTAGGAACGTCCTTGGCACTCCAGTGGTAAGACTTCTTCCAGTGCACGGAGTGAAGGTTCAGCCCCTGGTTGGGGAGTTAAGGTCCCACATGGCTTGCGGCCAAAAACCCGTAATATAAACAAGAGAAGCAATACTGTAACAAATTCAATAAAAGACTTAAAACTGAGGCATATCAAAAGAAAACGAAAAGCTTTGAGAGTTTCATAACTAAGACGTATTTATGGTTAAACCTGGGCCTCTCAGGTGGCTCGGTGGTAAAGAATCTGCCTGCAATGCAGGAGATGGAAGACCCCTGGAGGAGGGCATGGCAGCCCACTCCAGTATTCTTGGCTGGAGAATCCCACCAACAGAGGAACCGGGTGGGCTACAGTCCTTGGGGCTGCAAAGAGTCGGACACATGACTCGGTGACTAAACAGTAATGACAACATGGCTAAACCCGGAGACCTGCCTCTGTCCAACATTGGAATTTCCAGGTAAACAAGTTACATGCATATCAGCCTTTGCTCACTTCACCAGAAAAACAAAATCTGAAGCCATGGGCTGTTAACCAATGTTATCGACTCCATGGCAACCTTCCAGGTTGCAAACCAAAAGACAAGAACAAGCAGAAGAAGAACATGCAAGGTGTAAAAGCCCAGGGCTTTCCTACCCTATCAGACGTCAATGCCTGAAGAGCTTGCTATTTATCGATGTTACGGTTCAGCAGTTTTGTTTTGTTTTGTTTTTCCCTAATGAGTCTTTACAGTATTTCTGTCTGTATTAGCAGCTGTAAAGGCAAGATAAATGCCAAATCAACAACAGCATATCTTAGCACACAGTCTCAAAACCTCAATGTTGTTCTGTTGTCGCTTGGGGCAGGGGAAGAGTGAGGCAGACACACGAAAGAGGGTTTCATGAAAGACTGTTTCCACAGGGAATTGAGGACTCATTCTTTGCCACATTGCCCCACGTCAATAAGCCATGTTAGGCTGGATAAGTCATCATGCTCTCTCTGATGGTTACTTCCCTGATCTAAACACGGTGCTTGCTTTCTAATCTGCTTGATTCAGCTCTCGCCAGAGATTATAGGAAGGAATGAAAGACTACTTCTAGCCCTAGACTGGCCAGCAATAAAGCACGACCACGGAACCAAAGGAAGCATCGCAAGGTGCCCCCCCCAAAGGGAATGAGCTCCCGAGAGCAGAAGAGCAATTTGTTCAAGCTTGGTTCCCTCTGGAACCCACTATGTAGTCTCACCTTAGTGACCGGTGGTGCAGGTCAGCTCAGACCCCGTGTCCTGTGCGTCTTACAGGAGCGCGGTGGCTGGTGTTTGGGGGTTCTCTCTGCTCTGCTCCTCCGAGCTCTCTCTGCAGCCATCAGCGCCCACCGCCATGGAGATGAGAAAGCCCACCGGGGAATCTGGCTCTCCCTTGCCTTTCCGGACGCATTCAGCAGACACAAAGGCCACTGAGTTCTCTGCCCGCCTCCAGTGAATCAACACTTTCTTTCCCTTGTTCCCATGCCTACCCGTAGTACACAGTCTTGCCAATGGTGACTTCCAGAAAGCAAGAGTCCAGAAGAAATAGCCTCCCTTCCTGCCCATCAATATCTTTGTCTTTTAAACTTATTTAACAAGACTCTCCCCCATTCACAAAACAACCCAGAATTGCCCTTAAACATCTCATAGTCCCAGAGGAGGGATTTTTTTCTTCTTCTCAATAAACAGCCCCAGGACTCGAACAACTTCTTCCAAGTGTGTTCTTCCTAAGTACGAGTACCCTAGATTGTTGCTGTAAGGATTTTTCTGTGCAAACACACACCCTGTCTCACCGTGCAATCACACACGCAAGGCAAAGAGCATTTCATCTGGGTTCCAAGGATGTGTGTGCCCCAGAAGACCACTGGCAACCTCAGTAATGGTTTCCAGGTCAGCACTTAGATTGTTTTTCCGAGAATCCAGTTGTGTTTTCTGGCTTATCTCTTTGTTCTAAGTTTGGGATATGAGAGAATAAGTCTTACTCAGTGTCCATTTATTCACCTATTGGAAAGTCTTACAATTTGGAAAGAACTAGTCATGCAAATGTGGCCATTTTCAAGAAATCAAGTGGATGCTAGTACCAATTAGTAAGATGACGGAAGTGGGAGAAGGAATTTTGAAGTGGGGACTCTGCAGCCGAGGTTTTATCGTGGTAATTGGATACACCGGCAACCAAATGAGGTCAGGTAGACAATGCACATGTATTCTTCTCTAATTTCAGGAAGGTGTAGGATTGGAAGTTACGAGCACATTTGCAGCATTTCCAACCAGGAACATGGATGAGACCACTCAAGGAATGAGGGCAGTTAGAAAAGAGCAAGCGTCCAGCGGCTGAGGTCGGGGATGAGTCCGTTTGAAGTTGGGAAGATGAGGATGAGTCAGCAGGAGAGACTGCAAAGGAGAATTTCTTGCAGTAGAAAAAACCCCCATGAGATGTGGTGTGAGGAAGAGACAATAATACAAGAGAAAGGCATTGATCCTCTGCGCCTGAGGCTAGTGAGAAGTCAGGACGAGGACTAAGAGCTGACTGCGGGACGCTGCTCGGAGATGTCTGGTAGCTCTGATGAAAGATGTCTCAGCAGAGTTTCGGAGACAAATGCCTAATTAGATCAGGAGTGAGAGGAAGTGGAGGTCACACGCTTCTGCTTTGTGAGGAGCTCTGCTGTCAAATGGAGAAGAAAACGGGGGTGATGGGCTGGGAAGGAAGGTGGGGCTTAGGAGAGGGTTATTTTTCAGGGAGTTTTCTTGTTCTAACAGGAGAGATGGACAGTTTGCCATATAAGATGCTGTCAGCTTAGTGATTTTTTATTAAGTAAATGCCCTCAATGACTCTCGTGCATCACTTTTATTAAAAAATAAGCATTCCTTGGGACGTCCCTGGCCATCCAGGGTTAAGACTTCACCTTCCAGTGCAGGGGGTGTGGGATTGATCCCTGGCTGTGAACTAAGATCCTTCCTGCTTCCCAGACAAGAAAGCAAAATATAAAACAGAAGCAATGCTGTAACAAATTCAATAACGACTTTTAACAAAAATGGTCCACATCAAAAAATCTTTTTTTTTAAAAAAGTATTTCTTTTGAGAGTCTTAAAGAAGATGTCTTAAACACAAGAGAATGAAAAGACTTACAAAGAATAAACCCAAAGCAACTAAGAAAATGGTACTAGGATCATACAGAGAGATAACTACTTTAAATGTAAATGGATTGTGTGTGCTAAGTCGCTTCAGATGTGTCTGATTCTGTGCGAGCCCATGGACTGTAGCCTACCAGGCTCCTCTGTCAATGGAATTTTCCAGGCAAGAATACTGGAGTGGGTTGTCATGCCCTCCTCCAGGGGATCTTCCCAGCCCAGGGATCAAACCTGCTTCCCTTACGTCTCTTGCATTGGCAGGCGGGTTCTTAAATGCACCAAACAAAAGACACAGACTGTGGTGGATGAGATCCTTGCCACATCAGTCTACTTAACCCCCCAGATTGCCAGGCCACACAGCCTGTGAGATTGTGGTTTCCCAACCCGTGATTGCACTCAGCCCCCAGCAGTGGAAGCACCAAGTGCTAACCACCAGACCACCTAGTAATTCCCGCAAAGTAACCACAGTTACAATCTGTTGTCATTCAGTTGCTCAGCTGGGTCCAGCTCTTTGTGACTCCATGGACTGTAGCCCGACAACCTCCTCTGTCCATGGGATTCTCCAGGCAAGAATACTGGAGTGGGTTGCCATGCCCTCCTCCAGGGGATCTTCCTGACCTAGGGATCGAACCTGTGTCTCCTGCATTGGCAGACAGATTCTTTACCACTGAGGCATCACGGAAGTCCTGTTTGCTCTCACAGTTTCATTATAGAATCAAGAGGAAAGAATGAAATACTATTATTGGACCAATAACAGTGTCTGCTTTAGGCAAGTTTCATTACCAACCATATGTGGGTGAAAAGTGAGCAATCAAGTTTTTAAAAAATCTTTTTCTCTCCCATTTTTTCCTACGGTATGCAAAATACTTTGCTTAATTCCATCTTAAATAAAGCATCATTTATATCATTGTATAAAACCACATAAACTATAAAAATATAAAACCTTTTAACAGCTTCTCAGTAAAAATTAATTAAAATAGCTCTAACATTCATCTACAAGTTAACTACAGCCTAATCCTGGTGGCTCAGTGGTAAAGAATCCATGAATCCTCCTGCCAATGCAAGAGACATGGGTTTAAACCCTCGGTCAGGATAATCCCCTGGAGGAGGAAATGGCAATCCACTCCAGTACTCTTGCCTGGGAAATCCCATGGACAGAGGAGCCTGGCGGACTACAGTCCATGGGGTCACAAAAGACTCAGCAACTAAAAAACAACAAAACAAACGTAGACACTAGGTAATGGGCAGAATTATTTAACATCATTTTCCATACCGAAGGGAAAATTCTACATTGTGTGGCACAGCTTCAGTTCCTGCTGAAACCATAGCTTTGGACAGACCCAGACAAACTTCACAGGAGTCACTTTTGCTGGCTGGAGGGCTTCCTGCTGCTCTCACAGTCCTGTGGGTGAAGGAGGACAGAGGAAGCGTCTGAAGCTCTCACTGTTAAACAGGGCATTCCTCTCCAGCCACGCAGGGAAGTCTCGTCCACTACCTACATCCTCAGCTTATTTACAACTCATGGACTCTTTTTCCTCTCCCTGGCCAAACCATACCAAAGTGGAGTAGATGATGGTAATCGATTTCAACATCTGGACTCAGAGATCAAGCAGCGGTCAATGGATTGGCAAGGACTTCCTCTCAAATCAGTGATCATTGTCCCATTTAAAAACTTAATGAGGCGCCACACAAAATTCTACTTCGAATTTTCCTTCCCCTGAATTGGAATGAATCACTTCTCCTGCTGGTTGTTGTACCACCTACCAAACACACACATTCCCAGGCGGAGACCCTGTAGGAACTGCCATGCGGCCAAGCCGGGTGCTGTCAGGAGAGTTGTTGTTTTTGTTTAGTTTCTTTGTCGTGTCCAACTCTTTTGCAAACCTGTGGACTATGCAGCCCACCAGGCTCCTCTGTCCATGGGATTTCCCAGGCAAGAAGACTGGAGTGCGTTGCTGTTTCCTTCTCCAGGGGATCTTCCCTACGGAGGGACTGAACTCACATCGCCTGCACTGGCAGGCAGATTCATCACCACTGAGCCACCTGGGAGAGGTCATCTTAAACCCTCAGAAGCCCGTGAGCCCACCTTACAACCGCCCCTTGAGGCGGCCCTCGGTCTCTGCGGGGACATCGCCGTTGACAAGGACCAGAGCTCATGCTCACTTCCTGTGCTGTGATGACTCACCTCTCTCGATGAGGACATCCTTCCTCAAACTCAGATAAACATTTGTCTCCCATGGCTCTCACGGGACGTTCCTGTCCCCTTCTACTCCCAATAGCCAGTTCTTTCGACAAACATGATAAGAATCTCACACTTACTTCTTGCCTTCCAAGTCAGATTTCACATCCTTCAGGGAAAACCCTCCAAAGCCTCCTAGGATCCTGATATGCAGACTGATGATTTAACTTGTCAGGTTTGAAAGTGAAGAGGGTTGGGACCAGTGATAAAATGGTGAGTCACCAAGAGAGCAGGTGTCAACCAAGACTGCTGGGATCTCCAGCTTGTTCATGAGCAGGTGTGTGCAGGCAAGTTTTAATGACAGGTTCTCCAAGGGGAAAAGAAGCACTGATCGTAGAGTTCACCAATTTCTTTTTTTTTTTTAATTTTTTACTGTAGCACGATTGATTTACAATGTCATATTCATTTTAGGTGCACGGCAAAGTGAGTCAGATAGTGTATCTTTCTTTCTCTATGTTCTTTTCCCCTATAGACTGTATTGGGAACCTATACTGAATAATGAGTAGATACACATACTGTATAAGACGCTACACAGTTATCTATTTCATGTGTAGCCCTGTGTATATGTCAATACCAATCTCCTACTTTATTTTCCCCACGTCTTTCACCTCTGGAAACCATGTTTGTTTTTCACCTTGTTGTTCAGTCACTGAGTCATGTTCGACCCTTTGCGACCCCATGGACTGCAGTACAATAGGCTTCCCTGTCCTTCACTATCTCCCAGAGTTTGCTTAAACTCATGCCCATTGAGTCGGTGATGCCATCCAGCCATCTCATCCTCTATCATCCCCTTCTCCTCCTGCCCCCAATCCCTCCCAGCATCAGGGTCTTTTCCAATGAGTCAGCTCTTCACATGAGGTGGCCAAGGTATTGGGGTTTCAGCTTCAGCATCAGTCCTTCCAATGAACACCCAGGACTGATCTCCTTTAGGATGGACTGGTTGGATCTCCTTGCAGTCCAAGGGACTCTCAAGAGTCTTCTCCAACACCACAGTTCAAAAGCATCAATTTTTCAGTGCTCAGCTTTCTTTATAGTCCAACTCTCACATCCATTCATGACCACTGGAAAAACCACAGCTTTGACTTGATGGACCTTTGTTAGCAAAGTGACATCTCTGCTTTCTAACATGCTGTCTAGGTCAGTCATAGCTTTTTTTTCAAGGAGCTTTCCACTTCAGTTCAGTTGATCAGTCATGTCTGACTCTTTGCAACCCCATGGAGCTTTCTAGATATTTCTAAATCAGTGACTCTATTTCAGTTTTGTACAGTTTGCTTAGCTCTGTGGTGTAGACTGCAACCCTTGCTGATGCCCAGTTGCTGATGGGATGTGTCAGAGCAGGGGGCGGTAAGAGGGTGCACACTGGCTCCTGGGCACTGATAAGGCTCTGCTCCATCAGAGCCCTGGGTCACAAGCTCTGTCTTAGGATCTGCTCAAGGTCCTAGTTGCTTGTCTCTAAGCTTCTCTTTTAAAATGTGATGTATCTTAAATCACAGTTACTGCGATGTTATTTGGAAAGTCCAGAGTCTGCTCAGATTCCACCCAAAATTCCACTTTGAAGATCCAATTTCATCAAAATTCAACTTCTCAACTACTGGGAATGAGGACAGGGAGGCAGAGAAAGACAAAGTCCCAGAAAAAGCCATGAGCTTCTAATATTTGGGTCAGGAAAAAAAAAAGTTAGCCTTCAGTGTCTGTACTGGAAATAGAATTGGGCAAAGCTGATATATATTAAATTATATATGTATCACTAAGCAATGGTTAGATACCACTAATCAAAGTTGTCATTTTCTTAAATGGAATAAAAAACTGAATTTTAAATGGCTGGCTTCTTAAGAGGAGAGTACAAAAAGTGATTTAAAGTTTTAACTGTTTTGTTCTGAAGTAAGTCAGAGAAGGAGAAATACCATATGATATTCCTTAGATCAGGAATCTAAAAATAAATGATACAAATAGATTTATTTATAAAAGAGAATCATAGACTTAGAGAAAAAAAATATATGATTGCAGGGGGCAAAGGATAAGGGTAGGAGGAAGGGATAGTTAGGGAATTTGGGATGAACATGTACAGACTGCTCTATTTAAAATGGATAACCAACAAGGACCTATTGTACAGCATAGGGAACTCTGCTCAGTGTTATGCGGCAGCCTGGATGGGAGGGGAGTTTGGGGGAGGATGGAAAAATGTATGTGTATGGCTGAGTCCCTTCACTGTTCACCTGAAACTATCACAACATTGCTAATCAGCTATACTCCAATATAAAAATTAAAAAATTTTTTTTCAAAAGAAAAGCAGGAAAATTTTCCTTTCCACCAAAAAAAAAAAAGTTTTAAATGTTTCCCTATAATTCAGTAAACCCTTATGAAGTCCTTATCACAAGTTAAGAAAACTCTATAAATATTTAACTTAAAATTCTGCAAATGAATACACTTCTTTTCATGTGGTTCCTTCCTCACTCTCCGGTAGACAGCTGCCTTGTTTAAAGCTGTGGGTGTGCTTGGGACCATTCTTTATGGAATCCACACTGCAGTAGTTACTTGTGAGTCACTCCTTCCCAAGGGTATAATTTACACCCTTCTTCTGTTCATCCTGAAGGCAACTGGTGGAAACAAAGTCTCTTAACACAGAACAGGAGTTAGCAGGGAAAGTCAAAGTGTTTCTTTGGCCTGATGGCCAGCTCTAGGATGCTGAGAAGCATGAGGCAGAGCTGGAGTGGTGAACTGCTTCTGGCAGGTCAGGTCCAAGAATTTCTATTATTCTCAGGCAGGATGCTAGGGCTTTGATCAGGGGAGTAAGACAATTTGATTAGAATTTAAGAGCATGTGTTCTGGCAGCAATGGTGAGATTGGATTGGCCAGACTACAGACAGGAGGAAAGTGAGGAAGATACTATTTTCTTGGGCTCCAAAATCACTGTGGACAGTGACTGCAGCCATGAAATTAAAAGACGCTTGCTTCTTGGAAAAAGAGCTATGACAAACCTAGGCAGTATATTAAAAAGCAGAGATGCCAGTTTGCAGATAAAGATCCGCATAGTCAAAGCTGTGGGTTTTCCAGTAATCACACATGGATGTGAGTGAGAGTTGGGCCACAGAGAAGACAGCAGTGAAGAACTTATTTTTCAAATCACGGTGCTGGAGGAGACTCCTGAGAGCCCCTTGGACTGCAAGGAGATCAAACCAGTCCATCCTAAAGGAAATCAACACTGAATATTTATTGGCAGGACTGATGCTGAAGCTGAAGCTCCAGTACTTTGGCCACTTGATGTGAAGAGCCAACTCATTAGAAAAGACCCTGATGCTGGGAAAGACTGAAGGCAGGAGGAGAAGGTGACAGAGGATGAGATGGTTGGATGGCATCATCAACTCAATGGACATGAGTTTGAGCAAACTCTGAGAGATTGAGGAGGACAGGCAAGCCTGGCGTGATGCAGTCCATGGGGTCACAAAGAGTCAGATACAACTTAGCAACTGAAAAAGAAGCACAGCAAGGGGAAGAAGCAAAGGGACCAGACTCAAGAGGGACTTGGGGGTCTGAGTCCCCAAGAAGCAGAAGTTTTTCAGGGAGGGAGAGGGAAAAGAAAGCGGAACTGCTCAGAGAAGGGAGGGGTTGGGGGAGAGTCAAGGAAGATCTCAAAGGAAAGGTAGGTATGGTTGCAGTCAGATCTGCAGGGTGGACGGCAAGAAGCTGGTGACTTTATTTCCTGGTTCCATAAGGGGGTGGACAGTGGGTACAGAAGACAGGATCTGAGATTTAAAGAGGATGGAAAATATTTGAAACCATCAACGTAGGGAGGTTAGAAACTATGCTATTGTGGTGCTGTGTTGAGGGTTCATCCTTGGGAATGTTCCATCAGGAATCTGACATGTTTTCATGTGGTAGCCATTGTTAGGAAGCTACAGAACATGCTGTAAAAAGACGTTGTATTTAGAAAAAGTTGCTTCTCTAGTGGTTCAGAAGGTAAAGAATCTGCCTGCAAAGTTGCATCAGTATATCTAATTCACTGTTTTTCTTTTATTGTGAGAAAGCTGAATTGGAAAGTTGCATTGATAAAAGAAAAGTAATTTGTAACCATCCTGACTGGTACAACAAATACAGGGATAGGGATGTCCGTTGAAAAAACAAACAATCTGGTTGAAAATGTGCATTTAGAAACCCTGTTTGACACACTCCTGTTCGGGACCCCCTCTCCCCTGTAAAGACCTGTGTCTCTAGTTTTCAGTGAAATTCACCAAGAAAAACCAATGCTTTGGGATTGAAGAATTTTAACAAGGTAACTTATTCCAGCCTGGGTTTCCAGATTGACCACTAAATGGACTTTATGACAAAAACAGTGAACTTCCCACAAATGCTTGTTCCGAAAACATTTGTTAGGCAGCGCCCCGCCCCGCCCCCGCCTTCAAACAAGCCCCTGACATCAGCAACGGGAATGGGAGCGTACAGGCAATTTGACGCGTCCTGGTGTGGAACTCCGAAATTTAGTTGGGGAACAAACCCCAGTGAGGTCATGTCTCGTTCAGGATTAAATGGCTAACTCCAATTCTGTGATCATATTAAGAAAAATGCACGTAAAATGCCCAGGAATTTTTCCTTTGTTTGATTCAGAAATTAAACTTGTACACAGGTCATGTCTGCAAAAGGAGCGTTTCCCCATGTCAGATATTTTCTCTGACTGTCATAGGATGCAAAAGAAGATAAAGAGCACACTACCTTCTTCCACTGGCTGGGTCGTGTACCTTACCACATCTCTGGAGTGGGATAGACAAATGTAGATTTGTCTATACTCCAAAAAGGCAAGTTAGCAAAGCAGAAATAGAGATACAGATGTAGAAAACAAATATATGGATACCGAGAGGAAAAGAGGGGAATTGGGAGATTGGGATTGACATATATACACTATTGATCAAATCTATGGTTTTTCCAGTCGTCATGGACAGATATGAGAGTTGGACAATAAAGACGGCTGAGTGCAGAAGAATTGATGCTTTTATGTTGTGCTGGAGAAGACTCTTGAGTGTCATTTGGACAGCAAGATCAAACCAGTCAATCCTAAAGGAAATCAACCATGAATATTCATTGGAAGGACTATTGCTGAAACTCCAATACTTTGGCCAGCTGATGTGAAGAGCCAACTCCTTGGGAAAAGACCCTGATGCTGGGGAAGTTGAAGGCAAGAGAAGAAGGGGGTGGCAGAAGATGAGCTGGTTAGACAGCATCACTGACTCAATGGGCATGAAAGTGAGCAAACCCCGGGAGATAGCGAAGGGCAAGGAAACCTGGCGGGCTGCAGTCTGTGGGGGTCACAAAGAGTCAGACACAACTTAGTGACTGAACAACAAAAACCACATAAAACACGTAACTAACGAGAACATGCCATGTAGCGCCAGGAGCTCTGCTTAATTCACTCTCGTGACCACACTGGGAAGAAGCCCGAAAGGGAGGGGATACACGGATATGGATGGCCGATCCATGCGGCTGGGCAGTGGAAACTAACACAGCGTTGTAAGTCAACTGTAGTCCAATAAAAATTACTTACAAAGGCAAGTTGATATCAAAAAACCTTAACCAAGTTGCTAGCTATTAACTGCTCAGTCTGCACAGGTCATTGAAAGCCTTGAGGTTAAACACAGCCCTGCCTCCCTAACCCCAAATTATCCCAGGTCTGAGAGACATATTTTTCAGCAGAGCAAGTAGATATCAACTGATTTATGAAGACAATTACCTTTATTCTCCACATGACATAATGCTTAATTGTTAGGTATCCACGCTTGTCTGATGGCTAACACAATCTGGAAAACTAGCCAGTTACCAACAGTTTATAAATCTTTGCTCCAAATGTTCTGTGCTGTCACATGAGATGATTTCCTTAGGAAATATGAGCCATTATTTTTGATTACTAGGGGCTTTCCTGGTGGCTCAACTGGTAAAGAATCCACCTGCAATGCAGGAGACCCAGGTTTGATGCCTGGGTCGGGAAGATTCCCCTGGAGAAGGGAAAGGCAACCCACTCCAGGATTCTGGCCTGGAGAATTCCTTGAACCAAACAGTCCATGGGGTCGCAAAGAGCGGGACGTGACCGAGTGACTTCTACGTATTGTATATATGAGCGCTGTGCTGTGCCGGGTCACTTAAGTCATGTCAGCTCTTTGCAACCCCATGGACTGTAGCCCGCCAGGCCCCTCTGCTCATGGGATTCTCCAGGCAAGAGTACTGGAGTGGGTTGCCACTTCCTACTCCAGGAGTTCTTCCCGACCCAGGGATCGAACCCACGTTTCTTGTGGCTCCTACATGGGCAGCTGGATTCTTTACCACTAGCACCACCTGCGAAGCCCACTGCATGAAGGCTACACACATATGAGTACTAAACCTTTGGTAGCAACTTTACAGAAATTGCTTCCATGCTTAAGCAACCCAGAAGATAGGTACTAATGTCACTAGCGATTTTTAAATATGACTTAACCATATCGATAGACTTCCAGAGAATAGATGACTCTCACTATGAATAAAAGTTAACAGAAGGATTAGAACTGAAGCCTTCTGAAAATTCAAAGATCATGTCCTTTTCAGTTAATAAAGGCAAAATAGACCAACTCAAAGATATATTAAACTTAAATTCATCACAGGTGAAGTCATTTCACAGAGAAAATGACCCCCCATTCGGATTGCGTGCAGGAAGCACATGGAGTGGCAGCTTTGCTGCGACGATCCGGAAAGAGAGCTGGGAGAAATGCTGGATTGTCATCCATCTGAGCCAGGCCAAAGGAGTCTTGACCCAAGTTTCACCAGTTCCAACAGCCCGTCCGGCTTTTAAAATTACTGGCACTCCACTGAATGTCCGGTGGCCCTAAGTGATTATCTAATCTTGGGCAGGGCGCATCCTGTCATTTAAAGGTTTGGCTTCCCAGGTGACGCAGCGGTAAAGTGATCTACCTGCCAGTGCAGGAGACGCAGGTTCAGTCCTTGGGTGGGGAAGGTCCCCTGGAGAAGGAAATGGCAGCCCACTCCAGCGTGCTTGCCTGGAGAATCCCATGGACAGAGGAGCCTGGTGGGCTACACCCCATAAGGTCGCAAAGAGCCGGACATGACTTAGCAACCAAACAACAACATATAGAAATAGCAATAAATACTGTAGAGATAAAGATGAGACGAGAACAAGAAGGGGCTGTCAGTCACAGTTTGCTTTAGCAAGCTAGTTTGTGACCATCACTCATGTGTGGCAGAGACTCAAACCGAGACAGAAGAGTGGGAAAGAACTACAGCTTAAAACAAACAAAAAATGGCTTCAGGTATGCTCTGATCCAGGGCTGTGGGCTTGAGAAGCTGAAATCAGGTTAATTGGAATGAGGTATGCTCTGCGATGAGCAGTCCTCTGGTTCGTTCTAAGTTAGAAGTATGGGAAAAAATTGGGGACGTAGGAAGTCAATGACCAATTCTTGACCATTGTGGATCCATTGCTACAAAAATGTGTTTTTCAGGGCTGTTTGCTACAGAACTCAGTGGTCAGAGGTGTTCTGTTGTATAAGATGCTGGCCTTTGTTTTTATACTCAACCTCTCAAAACAATCAGCACAACCTGGTGATAAATGAAATATGGGAAAACATATGTGTTTCATGAAACTGCAGCTTCCATACAATACTTAAAGGTGCTATTGTTGCCCTGAAAAATAAGGACCAAACACCAAGGTTGGCCAAAATATTTGAGCCTGTTTTTCCTGGCAGATACTCTGTGAAGGTTACTTCTATATTCAGCTTGATCCCACCCCAACAAGCCTTAAGTAAATGCAAATGTTACTATTGTTTTTTTTTTTTAAGCTAGGAAGTCTGGAAAATACAAAGGGAGCTTCAGAACTCAGGGCAGCTGTCTGGGGCCCACGAGAAAAGTTATGGAAGAAAATCTGAGTCATGAGTTACTGTGTCAAGACCCGAATCCCAATTTTCTTCATGTTTACAGGATAACTACTTCAGAGAACACTTCACGCCTTCCACCTTTCCTTAATCCACACTTAAATGTTCCTTCTATTTTCCCTTTTCTATGTCGCCTTTCCTTTCCTCTTTGTGAAATGCATTTTTCCATGTTGTTTAAGGACAGTATTAATGTTACCTACTTACTGATGATTAATCGAATGCCAGTAGTCAGGACGAACCTTCAGAGTGATGAGAGTCAGAACTTTAAGCAGGAAAACAAACGCTTCCACCTCATTCCAGCTTACCATTCCATACTGGCCATCATCAACTAAAAGCATAACAGTAGAAAGATTCTAGAAAAAGAAAGTAAAACCACTCTCCATTCCGTGTTTCTCTAGTCTTTTCTGGGGCTGCCCTGGTGGCTCAGTGGTAAAGAACCTGCCTGCCGATGCAAGAGATGCACGTTCAATCCCTGGGTCGGGAAGACCCCTTGGAGAAGGAAATGGCAGCCCACTCCAGGACTCTTGCCTGGGAAATCCCATGGACAGAGGAGCCTGGCGGGCTACAGTCCAGGAGATCACAAAGAGTCAGACACCACTGACTAAACAGCAACTAAACAGCAACTAAACAGCAACTCTTTTCTGAGGAAAGTCTGGAGCCTCTCATTTCCTTCTGTCATTGCCTTTCATGGACTGAAGTGTGACCTCCCAGAAAGGTATTCTGAAGTTTAGCCTCTGGTACCTGTCAATAATAGCACCTGATTTGGAAACAGAGTCTTCACAGATGTAATCGAGTGAAGACGAGGTCATCAGAGTCGGCCCTCACCCGCTGTGAAAGTTGTCCTTCAAAGAAGGACCACACGCAGAGCGAAGACGCCCGGAAGCCCGCGAAGACGCGGACACAGATCCGGAGCGCCGGGGCGCCCGGAAGCTGGACGCGGGAAGGGAGGGGCTTCCGGTGGGGCGGAGGAAGGAGGGGGGCCTGGCTTCAGACTTCCGGCTTCGGAGCTGTGAGAGGACACGCTTCTGTGGTGTGACGCCACCCAGCTGAGGGAGTCTCACAAGCTGATCAGCACCCACCCTGGGATCTGGAAGCGCCTCCTATGTCCTTAGGACTTTCTCCGGCTGTCTCTTCCTCTCTGAGGAATCTGCTGCTGCTAAGTCACTTCAGTCGTGTCCGACTCTGTGCGACCCCATAGCCAGCAGCCCACCAGGCTCCCCCGTCCCTGGGAGTCTCCAGGCAAGAACACTGGAAGGTGAAGTTGAAGGTGAAGTCGCTCAGTCGTGTCCGACTCTGCGACCCCGTGGACTGTAACCTACTAGGCTTCTCCGTCCATGGGATTCTCCAGGCAAGAATGCTGGAGTGGGTTGCCATTTCCTTCTCCAGGGGATCTTCCCGACCCAGGGATCGAACCCTGGTCTCCCGCATTGGGGGCAGACGCTTTAACCTCTGAGCCACCACTGGAGTGGGTTGCCATTTCCTTCTCCAATGCATGAAAGTGAAAAGTGAAAGTGAAGTCGCTCAGTTGTGTCCGACCCTCAGCGGCCCCGTGGACTGCAGCCCGCCAGGCTCCTCCGTCCGTGGGATTTCCCAGGCACGAGCACTGGAGTGGGGTGCCATCGCCTTCTCCGCAGGAATCTGCTACTACCTTTCAATCTTGGCAAATTGTTGAGACGAGTAAATTCAATGATTTCAAACCAGCTGCTTGCCATAAATCAAAGTTTTGTTTTGTTTTGTTTCTCTCCAGAAATGCCATTCTGGACATTAAACGTACTCTTAGGTTGTAACATATCACATTATCAAGAAGTGACAGAAATCTTTAAAAATTGCTCTTCAGTTTCACATGGTACCCACAGATCACTAGATGTCTTTTTCCTGGGGGTAAATCTGCTGATACAGTTTTATCACATAAATCTGAATATACAGGCTAAAGGGAGCAAGAACATATTTGGAAGATGTGGTTTAAGTTATTTTGTTCCCATATGGAAACTGAGATTCATAAGACAATAAAAAACTAAATATCTATCTATCTATCTATCTATCTATATCCCTCTACGGTTTACACAAATGTGCTCTTAAATAGGTATTTTCAAAGTTTTCATTTGTAATGCAGGCCACATTTTAGACCTTCTGGTCTAAAAAACACCTGATTTTCTGGTCCATAAATGAGATTCTGCTTAAACAGGATAAATAACCACCCCCCACCCTCACTTGGTCTAAGTTAAGCTCCCCCTACCCTGCCCAGGTCATCATAATACTTGATTGTATAGTTGATGCAACAGAGAGTCTCAAAATAAATGTATTATATGAGAGGGTAAAATAAAGAAAAGGTCACTCTTCATGGACTAGGGGGTCAGGATGATTCTGAGCCACCAGGGAAGCCCTTTTTATCAAGGAATAAATCCTGAATATTCATTGGAAGGACTGATATTGACACTGAAACTCCAATACTTTGGCCACCTGATGTGAAGAGTTGATTCTTTTGAAAAGACCCTGATGTTGGAAGGATTGAAGGCAGGAGGAGATTGAGCTGCTGAACTGAACTGAAATCCTATTATATATAATCACTAGTTAGTTAGTGTTAAGTCTCTCAGTCATGTCTGACTCTTCTCGACCCCATGGACTATAGCCTGCCACGCTCCTCTGCCCATGGGATTCTTCAGGCAAGAATACTGGAGTAGGTAGCCATTTCCTCCTCCAGGGGATCTTCCCAACCCAGATATCAAACCCAAGTCTCCATTATGGCAGACGGATTCTGTATCATCTGAGCCTCCAGGGAAGCCCAATAAGCCTAACTTTTTATTCTTTGCCCCAAAGAAGTAAATGCCGTTCCTTGGCCCCCTCCTACTGCTTTTATTGGGTTCTAGGTGGTCACTATGAGACAGGCTGAGACCTGGGACGTGGAAGCCTTTGATGCGGTGCCTGGGCATGAACACACATCTCCCCGAGCAACAGATACAAAGAAACTGTAAAGGGCCACAAATGACCCAGTGTAGGCAGAGTTGGGGCAAATTATGAGCAAGTTACAAAAAGACTGAATAAAAACCAGCTGCCACTTCTGAGGTGTTGGAAGCAAAGCGGGGTGCTACACGTGATCCCTGCACACAGCACCAGGAAGGAGGTGGGCTAACCACCTAAGCCACCCTTCCACCTGACCCACCAGTCCGCCCCCATTAAGGCCCCACAGAGATGGAGCAAGGTCACCTTACCCACCCCATCCTGCTGCAGCATAACCCCTCTGTACAGGCTCCCTGGAATTCCTCTTCTTAATTCCTACTGATTAAAGAGTTCAAGAGGTCAATATCAAGTAGGCTACTTGCAAATTTATGATTTATAAGACATGATGCCAGTCCATAGGAAGTTGGTAAGTGGTAGGCTGCAGTCCGTGGGGTTGCTAAGAGTTGGACACGACTGAGCAACTTCACTTTCACTTTTCACTTTCATGCATTGGAGAAGGAAATGGCAACCCACTCTAGTGTTCTTGTCTGGAGAATCCCAGGGACAGCAGAGCCTGATGGGCTGCCATCTATGGGGTCGCACAGAGTCGAACACCACTGAAGCGACTTAACTGAAGCGGTTTTGAAGACAAGATGTAACAAATAGGAAATAATCACTTAAGTTGTATTTTTATTTCAGTTATGTTTCCACAGCCAACTGAGTGGGAAACTGTCATGGAGGATGGTGGGTAAGCAGAAGAGGAGCTGGAAACCAGCATGAATTCGAAAGGAGCTCCTAGTTGATTTATTTCAGTTGGAAAGCTATCCTGTAAAAGGTGGATGTAAGTTGCTTCAGTCGTGTCCAACTTTTTTGCTATCTCAAACTAGACTCCTCTGTCCATGGGATTTCTCAGGCAAGAACCCTGGAGTGGGCTGTCATTTCCTCATCCAGGGGATCTTCCCGACTCAGGGATGGAATCCACGGCTCCTGCATTGGCAGACGGATTCTGTACCACAGAGCAACCAGGAAAAAGCGGACTTGGTTCTAACTTTGAGACTTCTGTTCAGATAAGAGGGAAGGGGCTTACATACTCCAGATGGGAGGAAATAGCACCGCATTTTTGTCAAGTGGAAAAGAGAAATGGTATCAGCGAGGTCCAAGACATGAAGTTGGATCCCAAATGGGAAAACTTTTACCTGCCTGGCTAAGGACTTAGAGTCTTGTTTCAGTAGCCATAAAGCTGCTAAACAGTATTTCTGAAAGGTTAGGGTTACATTCCTGGCCACCAAGGCAAACGAAATGGAGGACATGTCCATTTTTCAGATTCTCTGTTTGACAAACTCAGCAAAATTGCGTGGTACTTTAGACATTCCTGGTCACTTAGGTAGAGAAACTGCAGATCATTGAAGAGAGACTGAAGAATTTGATCATTCCCAGTGACAACCATGGGCTTTTAAGTATCTTTAACAGACAAATATGCTAAATGAACCCAAGAATTAAACTCAGTGTGTAAGTAAGACTGTGTGTCTAAATGAGGTCCATAATTCAGCCCAGAAAAGAAAAGTACCTGGGAAAATAAATTCCAAAGGTTTCCACTGGCCTCAATTACCCACGTGTTGTGTCAATTTCACCCAGCCAGAGTGTAACAAAGATGACCTGTTTTCTACTAGCTGGAGGTTTGTGAGAAAGCACATAGTGTTTTGCGGTAAACTTTCCCCCTTATCTTAGAGCTTTCAAGCCTGCAGCATTTTCTTTCAAGGGGAAAACAAAAAACCCAGAACAATTACCCCCATTCAATTATAAAATCACCATCATCAGCCTTTTTGCCACTGACCCTTTGGACAGAAGCAGAATCAGCAGGATCTGCCTGGATCCAGTCGCCCTGTTTTACCAGCACAAATACTTTGGCAGATAAGTGTGTGATTAAATTCAAGGTGGAGCCTAAAAAAATAAATGCTCGAGCATGTGACGGAACAGCTTTCCTGCTGTGCAAAGAGGCAGCTGAGACCGGACCAAAGTGGACCCTTCCAGTCCTGGTCAGAGCTCTCAGCTTAAAGCTTCCCCAGGACATCAGCACTAGATCTTGGATGATGGAGACAGTTACTGCCAAGGTTAGAGAGTGCTAAGAATATCACATTCTGCCTTTATCTGGAGTGTGATATAACTAGAGATTCTTAACATAGAGCCATGTGTTCTGTGTAAATATTGAAGTAACCAGCTTTTAATGTTTTATCTACATATAGATTTGGTAAACAGAGATGTGGGTAACCTTCGGGAAAAATGTTACACTTGGTGGCAAGCCTAGTTTACAGCTCAATATTTTCCCTTCCTCCTAGTGAAGTTAGTTTATGTATCAGCGTCCCCTCTGGTTACAAACTACCGCAATCATGGAAACCCTGTAGGTTTACACCTTAGTAACATAAAGTATGTGTTTTTTTTTTTCCTCACGGTCTCCTCTCAGTCAAAAATCCCAGCTTTAGGAACTCTGGGAGCAAACAAACAAACAAAAACCCATGGCTTTCGGTGGTTGTTTTTCTTCCAACTTAGAGCCTGTTTTTTTGAGGGGGTGTGGGGGAGGCAAGAATACTGGAGTAGGTTGCCATTCCCTTCTCCAGGAGATCTTCCTGACCCAGGGATTGAAGCTTCCCTGGTGGCTCAGAGGGTAAAGCATCTGCCCGCAAGGTGGGAGACCTGTGTTCGATCCCTGGGTCAGGAAGATCCCCTGGAGAAGGAAATGACAACCCACTCCAGTACTCTTGCCTGGAGAATCCCATGGACGGAGGAGCCTGGTGCATGGGGTCGACAAAGAGTCAACACGACTGAGAGATTTCACTTTCACTTTCTCTTCCAACTTCAGGAATCTGGGCATAGGGAGAGTTCAGTGAAAGCAGACATGAGGTCTCATTGCTGGTGGCTAAAATTCATGTACAAATTATGCAAGGTTCATAGTTCCATCTAGACACAAATATTTAGGTGGCCAAATGATATGGCTTAAATATCCAATTCCTGTTACAGAACCCTTCTGAGGTCTTTAACAAGTGTTCTCTACTATTGGAGGTCCATGAAGAGGACAGAGGACTCAAAAGTTCTGCCTGTTCGTACCTCTACACTCCATGCTGCTGCTGCTGCTGCTGCTGCTAAGTCGCTTCAGTCGTGTCTGACTCTGTGCGACCCCAGAGATGGCAGCCCACCAGGCTCCCCCGTCCCTGGATACTCCAGGCAAGAACACTGGAGTGGGTTGCCATTTCCTTCTCCACTACACTCCATACATATATATATGTATATATGTATATATAGCTACAGAAGAGCAACTTTCAGAATTTTTGGTAGACACAAGGCTATCATTTTTCATCACTGAGTTTTCAAATTGAATTTGTAGTTTATTTTAAACTGAAGACTTTGGGGACTTCCCTGGTAGTTCAGTGGCTAAGACTCCACACTCCCAGTGCAGGTGGCCTGGGTTTGATCCCTGGTCAGGGAGCTAGATCCCACAGGCAGCAACCAAGAGGTCAAATGCTGCAGCCAAAAATCCTGCCTGCTGCAACTAAGGCTTGGTGCAGCCAAATAAATAATTTTTTAAAAAATGGTGTAGCATAGCGATTCAGCAAACGTATATATGTGTGTTTATGCATATATATACATACATGATTCATAATGATTCATATATGATTCAGCAAATATTAATAGATATGTATATGTATCTATGTATACATATATGATTCAGCAAATATGCGTGCTTATTCACTCAGGTGTGTCTGATTCTTTTTGACCCCGTGGACTGTAGCCCAACAGGCTCCTCTGTCCTCTGTCCATGGGGATTCTCCAGGCAAGAATGCCATTTCCTCCTCCAGAAGACTGTCCAGATCAAATCTGGGTCTCCTGTGTTGCAGGCAGATTCTTTACCATCTGAGCTACCAGGGAATTCAGCAGATATATATATATATATATATATATATATATATATATATATATGTATTCAGCAAATACTTGTTAAAAAAACTGAAAACTTTTACTGAACCATATTAAAATCTATACATTTCAAGTAATTCAAGAACATGGAACTAAAATTGGGCATTGGGCAAAGGTATGATGGCAGAACTGCCAGAATCCCATGAACAAACAAGCAATAAAATGCTGGTGACACAGACAGCATGCCTCCTCCCTGAGCTTTTACTAAAGTCCCAAGTAGAAAAAAAAAACCACTTGACTTCCTTTGATTTCTTTTCACGGCAGCCACTAATGACTTCGAATACAGCCACAAAGGACCATCCAGTTTATTCCTAAGTTAGAAGTGGTCCCGTCTTCCAGGTTTAGAAATGATGCGGCGTCCAGCAGAGGCTGCCACTTTGCTTCTGTTCTCACAGAGGACCAGATTCACTAGATGAGTCATTCATAGAATTAACCTTTTTAATGAAGTCCGGTCCGCTGGGAATGTCCGCATTTCCAAAGCGCCAGTCTGCTCCGTGTTTGCTGTTTCCTGTCCGTTGCCCCCAGACTCATAAGGGCTTCCCTGGTGGCTGAGACGGTACAGAACCTGCCTGCAGTGCGGGAGACCTGGGTTCCATCCTTGGGCCAGGAAGATCCCCTGGAGGAGAGAATGGCAACCCACTCCAGTATTCTTGCCTGGAGAATCACAGACAGAGGAGCCTGGCGGCCTACAGTCCATGAGATCCTAGTGACTAATACTCACAGACACACAGACTCTTAAGAGCTGTGTATCAGCCATCACTGACCAATTTAAAGAGAAACACAAGTCTGACGGTGGTGAAGTGCCTCGGCCCACATATTCTGCTGCTTTCCAAACCTGACTGTGGGTGGGATCACCTGGAGGCTTTGTTAGATGCACTGGGCTCCCTCCCCAGAGCCAGTGGGGACTGGCTGGGACCTCGGATCCTCTGCTGCCGTGCTCACTCCTGGACGCACGTCTCCCTCAGCAACAGAATACAAGAAACTGCACAGAACTAAAATCAACAGTGCTCATGGGCAGTGAGGGCAAAGTCTGGACTGCAGGGATACAAAGAGACCAAACCCCCAACTGGCCCCTCTGGAGATCCAGGTGCAAAACCGTGAGTGTCTCCTGTGCACAGCACCACTCCAGCGGCTGGGCCAAACACCTAAACCACCCTGACTTGACCCCTGGACATACTCCTACCCATCACCTCAAATGAGGAACCGGCCCACCTCAGGGAGCGAGCAGGCAAGGGTGCCTGGTGCTGGTTCTCACTCCCTCACGCTGCAGGAGGGGCCCCAATAAAGCCCCGCCTGAGCTTCCTCTCCAGCCTCAACTTCTATTGATTCAGGAGGCCAAGAACCTTGGCTGCCGACAGATTTGGAGGAGCTGAGATGGAGCCTGAGAGTCTGCACCTTTCACAAGTTCTATTTTACTGATGCTTTCGAACTCTGATGCCAAAGAAGACTCTTGAGAGTCCCTTGGACAGCAAGGAGATCCAACCAGTCCATCCTAAAGGAGGTCAGTCCTGGGTGTTCATTGGAAGGACTGAGGCTGAAGCCAAAGCTCCAATAATATGGCCATGTGATGCAAAGAGCTGACTCATTGGAAAAGACCTTGATGCTGGAAAAGACTGAAGGCGGGTGGAGAAGGGGATGACAGAAAATGAGGTGGTCAGATGGCATCGCTGACTCAATGGACATGAGTCTGAGCAAACTCCGGGAGATGTGGAGGACAGGGAAGTCTGGTGTGCTGCAGTCTACCGGTTCACAAAGCGTCAGCTACTGAAAAACAACAACAAACAAGAAGTTCTCACCTGATCCGAACTCTGTTAGAGCCAGTCCACACTTGGAGAACCTCAAGCGTAAATCACAAAAGGCATCGGGGCAGAATCTGCATTAAAACTGAGGTCTGTCTGACTCTACGGTACAAACCGACTGCCCACTGAGAAGGTCGCTGTCATCCTCTGAAGACTTCTCTCCTGCAGAGATGGAGGAGGAGGAGACACGTGGTACTCGAGACGGACGTGGATATGGAGGTGACACCCTGGGATATGGGGTGCCTTGTCTGCCTTGTATTGGTTGACCGACCTGATCCTTACTGTTTCCACCACTATCTTTAAGAATTATACGGCTAATGTTACTCAGCCATGAAAAGGAAGGCATGTGAGCCAGTTCTAATGACATGGATGAACCCAGAATGTATTATACAGAGCGAAGTAAGTCAAAAAGAGAAAAACAAATTTCTTATATCAAAGCATACATATAAAATCTAGGTAGATGGCACCAATGAACATATCTGCAGGGCAGGAGTGGAGCTGCAGACAGAGAAGACACTTGCAGACACAGTGCGGGGAGGAGAGGCTGGGTGAGCTGAGAGCAGCCTGGAAGCGCTTACAGTAACATGTGTAAAAGAGACAGCCGGAGGGGGGCGCTGTGTAATAGAGGGAGCTCAACAGGTGGTCTCTGACCACCTGGAGGTGTGGGAGGTGGGAGGGAGGTTCAAGAGGGAGGGGGCACGTGTATCTCTCTGGCTGACTCCTGCTGATACATGGCAGAAGGCAACACAATATTGTAAAGCGTTTATCCTCCAATTAAAACTAAATTTTTTTTAAATGTAAAAAAAAAAATAATAATTCTGCTCCTTTATTCTCATTGATCTCACAGAGTTGTTTTGAAGATAAAACGTGATCATTGTTGTAGGAGATTTGTCTAAACTTTGGCATGCTACCACAGATCTTTTTGTTATTTTCGTTAGGGATCAAATCAGGAAAAGAGTAAAAACAAACAAAACAAGAAAAACAAAAAGAGGCAAGTGAAGGATCTGGTCTTTAGTTTAAAAGCTGAGACTACGTAAAAGGAAATGCCACGCACGACAAAGAGGTTTATTGGAACTTTTAGGAGCTCAGGGTCTTTAAGACAAGTGCACTAAAAGGTCCTAAGGGTTGGGCAGCTGCCAAACGTGTCCAGTAGTGGTTTTCTTTTCAGCTTAGAACGTGAACATCCTATTTCTTCAACAGACGTTCTTCTGATGAATGCCAGAAAATGATTAATTATTGGAGGCGCTAGCGGTAAAGAACCTGCCTGCCAATGCCAGAGACATGAGAGAGCTGGGTCGGGGAGCCCCCCTGGAGGAGGGCCTGGCAGCCCACCCCAGTGTTCTTGCCGGGAGAGCCCCATGGACAGAGGAGCCTGGCGGGATGCCGTTCATGGGGTCGCAAAGAGTTGGACGTGACTGAAGCGACTTAGCCCAGGACAAGCTATTTTCCAGTAGCACAGCACATTTTCATGTAATTCGTTTTGAACAGTAAAAATGTAATACTAACAGCTTTCTTTTATATATATATATATATTCATTCAGGGACTACTGAAAATATTTTACTATTAAAAACAATTCTATTACACTGATCCTTGTCTCTATCAGCTGCTCTTTTTCAAAATATAAATTTGACTTCATCTGTAATAACTGGAAGAACCAGTGAAATACAGGATTTGCTCTGCAGTGAATAGTCAACACAGGTGACTTCATACAACTGTTATTCTTAATTATTACATTGGCTAAAAATTCCATTCGGGTATTTCTGTAACATACTGTGGAAAAATCCCAAACAAACATTTTGGCCAATGCAATAATTTTAATGCAAGAGTGAAAACTAAAGGCAGCTTCTACTTTTTCCATGAAAACTCCCATTGGAAATATTTGCATACCATGAGCAGTAACTTCTAACTATTGAAGTTAATATTCACTGGCAAAAAAAAGAAAGGGGTCTATTTTATACTGAATAATTAGAGACTTCAAACTGTAAACTAAGAAATCTGTCAAGGCCCACTGGGCTCTACTTTTATTTATGCTTTTTTCCCTCAGACAAATGACCTGTTTGGTATTAGTTCAATATTTGGTATTAAAGCCTGCAGACTTCCATTTGTCATTAGGAACATAAAGAATGACTGTATTTTTCCCCATCAATGAAATATTACTTTCCTTAGATTGGATATTATACTTGCTCAGTGGAGTGAAATCCTTGTTGATTTATGGTGCTAAAATTCTTTCTGTGTTTATTAACTTTTGATGAAAATGACAAATCCGTGGGCCAGTGTGGCTGGGGTTCTGCCCGTTAACTAGAGTACAGATATCTTCTTTTCTGTTTCTGATTTGCCATTTTTCTATCCTTTGAATGTCTTTGATAGAGAAAGTATAATTTAATGCTTGGCGGGCAAAACAGAATTCTTCAAAGCAGCTGATAAACAGAGAGCAGAGAACAGGGTCTGGAGGCAGCATTTGACTCCGTCGTTTCCTTGCCCGCACATTTCTCAGGCTTTCACTTTGAGTTGCGTGCAAAGTTTTCTCAAATGTTGGGTGAACAATCCAAATTACGTGTTAATATTATTTAGCTTTCCTAGTAAGCACACAGATATAAATTTATGGAGAAAGGACTGATGCTGAAGCTGAAACTCCAGTACTTTGGCCACCTCATGCAAAGAGTTGACTCACTGGAAAAGACCCTGATGCTGGGAGGGATTGGGGGCAGGAGGAGAAGGGGACGACCGAGGATGAGATGGCTGGATGGCATCACGGACTCGATGGACATGAGTCTGAGTGAACTCCGGGAGTTGGTGATGGACAGGGAGGCCTGGCGTGCTGCGATTCATGGGGTCGCAAAGAGTCGGACACGACTGAGCGACTGAACTGAACTGAACTGAACTGAACTGAACTGAGGTTCTTCAGAGCACATGGATTAGTGGTTAAAAACACATCCTATAGAGAAAGAAAGGCTGACTGGTCCGAAGTCACCTATTCCATTTACTACTAATAGCTGTGTGACCTTGGGGACGTTTCATGGCCTCTCTGGGCCCCTGTTTTCTTCTCTGTAAAAATGAGCTTTCTCATGGGGGTAGAAGAATGAATGCTTGTAAAGCCCTTAGAACAATGCACACGCGTAGTTAACAACCTGTCTGTTTACTGTTAAATAAAAATCAGTGAGTAAAGTGAATTAAGTCTTTTAGCTTAACTGTAGAAGCTATCACAGCACTGTAAAGGAACTATACTCCAAGAAAATTTTTCAAAGTCATATATATACCAATATTAGTACATATAAAACAGATAATCAACAAGGGTTTACTGTATAGCAAGGGAGGTCTACTCAGCATTCTGTAATAACCTACACAGGAAAAGAACCCAAAGATAAATAGATATAAGTGTCAGTAAACCAAATTCTGTACACCTACAGCAAACGCAACATTGTCATCACGTTAATAAAAAATTAAAAACAAAGAAGAGAAGAAAGCAGGGAGTAAATTGAAAATACTGTTTCCGCTGTGAAATGACCCATACTCCTCTGCTGTTGGCAGGCGAAACATTGCGTAAGTTTCCCCTCTTTGGGAAACTCAGCAGAAACATCCGCTTTCCCCGACTTTTGTAATAGAAAGCTTGGGCTGTGGACACAAACCCTTCCGAGAACGGATGAAGCCACCTGTTCTCATGATACAGAGAAAACATGAAGTCTTTGTAAAACGCCAAATCCACCCTACTAGACAGCATCAAAGAAGAGACACAGGCCGAAGGTTAAGCTGAAAGAGTATATCAAACAGAATCTAATCAAACAGTAGAGAAAACCCATTTAGGATGGTGATGATAAACAGGTGGTTTTTATGATACAGTTTGGGCATAGCATTTTGATAGGTATAACTAGTTCCTATTCAGTGCTTTTTTTCCCTTTATCATCCATGGTCAAGCAATTTTGCCACCAGCCGAGGCATCTCTTTTATTTATTTAGTCAGTCGTTTACTTTAGGCAGCACTGGGCCTTCGTTGCTGCGTGCGGGCTTTTTCTGGCTGCAGGAAGCCAGGCTACCCTTCGTTGCTGGTGCTGGCTCCCCGCTGCGGGGCTCCTGTGGGCCAGCCCAGCCGCCAGGGCGCGGGGGGTTCCGCAGTCGTGGAGCACCAGTTTAGCTGCCCTTCGGCATATGGGACTGTCCCGGACCAGGGGTTGAACCTGTGTCCCCTGTGTTGACAGGCAGATCCTTAATCCCTGGGCCACCACGGAAGTTCCAGGAATTTCTTAATTTTAATAGCTCTGGGTTTTCCCCCTCAGGTGAAAGAGGAGCAAGTCATACTTGAGCAAGAGAAACCTCATTCCTGTGGGAAAATGGTCGGCGTCTGAAACGAGCAAGCCTCATGAGAAGGAAGAGGGCTGGGTCCGTGTGGGGATGGGGCTGCTGCCATCTAGCACCACCGTTCACCCAGGTGAAATAAGATGGAGCTGGGAGGATCTCAGGGAACACCGTTTGTGATGTCATTTGTTTTCCAGTTTTCCCTTCTAAGGCATGCAGGTGATGTAGCCTCGAAGGCCAGAGCAAGGCTCTGCGAAGCCGCTGGCCACGCGGCAGGCCCAGAGCCTGTCTGTGTGTGCTGGGCTCACTTTGAGCTCAGGCCCTATCACACGAGTGCTTCTGCTGAGACAGGCATCGGAGGGAACGAGGCCTCTCCGTCACCACGCAGTCAGCTATTTGGAGATAAGAACTATGCTTCAGTCACGTCTTGGTTTGTTTTTCTCTTGTTGATTTACTTTAAATTGGAGGGGGCTTCCCTGCTGACTCAATCAGTAAAGAGTCCACCTGCAAAGCAGATAGACCTGGGTTCGATTCCTGGGTCAGGAAGATCCCCTGGAGAAGGGAATGGCAACCAGCTCCAGCATTCTTGCCCAGAGAATCCCCTGGACAGAGGAGCCTGGAGGGCTACAGTCCATGGGGTCTCAAAAGAGTCCGACATGACTTAGCAACTAAGCCAATCATAATTGCTTTTCAATGTTGTATCAGTTTCTGCCATATGACAACTTGAATCGGCTGTAAGTACACGTGTGTCCCCGCCCTCTTGGACCTCCCCCACCCATCCCACCACTCCATCACAGGGCTGGTTTGTATTCTAAATGGCAGGTGTCAGGGGTGGTAGGTTTGGATTGTATCAGTTTAGCGAAACTGGGGCCACACATTCCAGAACTGAATTTCCTGCGTCATTCAGGTTATCCTGGGCCACAGGAAACATTCTGCATGAAGTCTGTAAGGCGAAAGGAAGCCAGGCAGGCATTCCCTTTTTCTTTACATCGAAACAGAAATATTAGAAGAACTACGTCCACTGTGACACTTCCCTCAGTTTCCCAGCAAAGTTGATTTTTCTGCCCTTATGCTCCTTGGAGAGGCTTTGTTTTTTGTCTTTCCCAATAGCAAAGAGCCGATGGGCTTATCCTTGTATACCCTAGTGCCCAGTGGAATGAGTGCTGCACACCCGCTTGGAAGAACAGAGATACGGTTTGTTCAACCTGCGAAGCTAAAGTGTAAAAGATCCTCTGTCTCCTGAGTGGCGGTGGGGTCACAGTCATGCTGCTGCCCACAGTGATCAGACCCAGGCAGAGTTATCACGGTTCCACTCTGTGCATAATTAACACAGTCACTTTTCCCCACACAAAACTCCAGGCACGACTGCAGAGGCAGGGTCCACTCTGTATGCCGACAAAGAACGGGAACAGGGTGACACAGATGTTTAGGAAAAGCCCACACAGAATATCCCGCTGCAGCAACAGAAGGCGTGGACCAAAGTGTTCTGAGCCCCGCTGTGAGCAGGAATCACAGCATGTTTTGCTTCTGCTGGGTTTGGTTTGGTTTGGGGCGGCTTGTTTATGGCTTCCCTTCAGATTCAGATTTGTTTCTCTGAATGTTTCTTTAGCTTTTAAACTTCTGGTGTAAACGCTGTAATCTTATCTCCAACTCAATATTGTTATCTGGTACAGTTAAATAAAAATTTTAGTCATAAGGAAGTGCAACGCCTTCCCTTCCCACAAAGCCTAAATTTAAATATGTGTAACTCATAAGTCTTAGGTCATCTGCTCAAATTAGCCACGCTACTTTCTCCCTAAGTGTTCTCCAACCACCCACAAGCTGACTCAGTCCTGACCTGAACAAAAGGACCAGGCTTCTCGATGTGGCAATCCTGGTGTGTCACACACAGCCTCTAAGACTCCGGCATCTTCTCAAATTTTAATTGCATGTCCAGGGAAAGATTTTCTTGTGCTGTCTATAAATAGAACTCAGTGGTACACGATGAGAACGTTAAAGGTCAGTTAATAACCTCCTACTTCATCAGGATAGCTGAGTGCGTCTTTCAGGTAAATGCAAGTTGACCAGTCTCATTAGTATTCCCAGCTGGTGCCAGTGGTAAAGAGCCAAAGCGGGAGACACAAGAGATGCGGCTTTGATCCCCGGAGGAGGGCATGGCAGCCCACTCCAGTATTCTTGCCTGGAGAATCCAGTGGAAGAGGAGCCTGGTGGGCTGCCGCCCATGGGGCTGCGGAGCTGGACATGACTGAAGTGACTGAGCTTGCATGCGTCAGCCTTAAGGCCTTCCTCAGCAGACTCAAGGCAGTGGCTTCCACACAGAACTTTGAATCAGAGATCTATTGGACATTTTGTAGTGGGGGGTAGGGTGGTCTGGCCATTAAGCAGGTGCCTTGTTTCATGAGGTTGAAAGTGTTAGCCCCTCAGTCGTGTCCAACTCTGCAACCTCACAGATTGCAGCCCGCCAGTCTCCTCTGTCCATGGAATTCTCCAGGCAAGAAAATTCCTTGGAGTGGGTTGCCATTCCCTTCTCCAGGGGATCTCCCCGACCCAGGGGTCAAACCCAGGTCTCTTGCATTGCAGACAGATTCTTTACCACTGAGCCACCAGGGAAGCTGGTTACTTCGGATTATTTTCCTAAAGTAGAGACAGAATGTGCTGAAAACTACTGTTCAGGACAGTCTCACATGAAGTAAGTACACAGTTGTGAGAAGACTGCCAACTTTGTGGGTGAGGAGCTGTTTTTGTTGGGGGTGAAGGTGGGCAGAGCCCTTTAACCAATCGAGTACCAACCTATCCCATGTATTTAACCTCACAAAAATTCCCCTTTTATAGTGCTTCTCAAAATTGTTCATTAAAAAACAAAAGCAAAAGAGAAATGAGTATATGACCCTTATCCCGACCTCTATATCCTAGGACGTCTGAAAATATAACCCAGAGGACTGGGCCCAAACTCACAGTATTCCAGTCTTAAGGTTTTTCTTTAAAATACATGCTGCATTACAAAGATAATTTTTTAACCAGGCTTATCAGTTAAATGATTTCCTTCATCTATTCTCTATGAAAAAGCTGAGTTAAATTAATGCTTCAAAGATACACCCTGCTTATCTTGTGGCTTCTCATTGCTCCCGAGATGCCGCTACTCCTGTGAACACAGTCCTTTGCGGGCAGGACTCATACATGTGAAAAATAAACTACACATTGTTGTGGTTTAGTTGCTAAGCTATGTTCGATTCTTTGCGACCCCATGGATGTAGTCTTCCAGGTTCCTCTGTCCATGGGATTTTTCCAGGCAAGAATACTGGAGTGGGTTGCCACTTCCTTCTTCAGGCATCTTCTTGACCCAAGGATTGAACCGAGTGTCCTGCCTTGGCAGGCGGATTCTTTTCTGCTGAGCCACCAGGGAAGCCCACAAACTACCCATACTTAGCTATAAAAAAGAATGAAATAACACCATTTGCAGCACAGAAATGGGCCTAGAGATTATGATACTAAGTGAAGTAAACCAGATAGAAAAAGACAAATATCACATGTTGTCACTTATATGTGCAATCCAGTTTTTAAGATGATGCAAATGAACTTATTTATGACACAGAAACAGACTTGCAGATATTAAAAACAAACTTACAGGTATAGAAGTGGAAACGTGGAGGGGGGGAGGCAGTAAATCAGAAGCCTGGGATGAGCACACACACACTACTCTCTACACGGCTATATATAGATAACCAACAAGGACCTACTGTACAGCTCAAGAAACTCTACTCAACATCCTGTGATGACCTGTATGGGAAAAGAATCTGAAGAAGAAGGAATACATGTATATGTGTAACTAAATCACTCTGCTGTCCACCTGAAACCAACACAACATTGTGAATCAACTCTACTCCAATAATTTTTTATAAAAAGAAAATTAGACTGCACAAAAATCTAGGAAAGAATATACAGTAGCTGAAATACATGGTAGGAAAATGAAGTTAATGGAAACAGAGACAATGGCATTAGGAGGCTGGGGTGTCTCTTAAATAAAGTACATTTGTTCTTTGTCTCAATTAAAAGAAAAAGAAATGTTTGTCTTTATCTAGATGGCCTTATTAAAAAATTGTAGCCCTGAAAGTGCTATGTCGAATACTGGATGCTTCTATACACAAATGATGACATTGTTAGGCATATCCATTTTGTGGAATTTTAAATGCATAACAAGTAAAATGTAGTTAATTTCTTTTTATAGAAACTAAAGCTGCAAACTTAGAATGTCTGATAGCTACATGGGAAAATACAAGCCTGGTGAAGACTCCCTGTGTTCCTGGGAGGGATGATTTCCTGTGCCAGTTTGGCCAGGCCACGGCACCCAGTTTGGCCAAACACCCTCTGGATGTTGTTGTGAATATGTTTGCTAGATGTGGTTCACCTTTCCAATCTGTAGACTTTGAGCAACCAGATGACCTTCCACAGTGAGGCTGGGCTTTGTCTCATCAGGTGAAGATGTTAAGAGTAAAGAGTGAGGTTTCCCAAAGAAGCAACAGAAGAAATTCTGCCTTGAGGCTGCAACATAGTCCACCAGAGTTTTCTGCCTGCTGGTCTACCCTGAAAATTTTGGACTCAGAACTGAAATATTAACTCTTAATTTCCAGAATGCCAGCCCACCTTACAGATTTCAGACTTGCCAGCCCTCACAATCATATGACCCAAAACTTGCATTAAATTTCTTCCTACATCTCCCTCTCTCTATATATATACATGTGTGTGTGTGTATCATATTGGTTCTATTTTTTGGATAACCCTTATACAGTTACCAAACTATAGTGGAAAGAAAGCAATAATTCTAAAATAATTGTCAGACTAAGCTCTGGGAAAAAAAAGTCTTGTAAAAGAGTTCATAGAGAAACCAGTATTCCAGCATGCACAAGTTGTGAATTCCAAAAGTATACCCAGGACAAGAGCAACAGGCCACTCATTGGTCTATCACCATATTGCTTCCATGAAGAAAAGTTCAATTCGTTAGTGTGCTAATTGTATCTTATGTTATCGTGGTACTAGGTCATTGCATTACCCTTAATTATTTACAGATCTGCCTTTTCCTGCCAGACAGGATAGGGACCGGGTCTTTGTCATCTTGGTACCAGACTCAATAAATGATTATTGATTGCATGGGAACATGGTTCTAATTTAAGATAGAATAGAATGAAAAATGAAAATTCATCATGATGAAATATGGTTTTGGTCATGTTTGCTGGAACATAGTTTTTTTTTCTTAAAAAAAAAGAAAAACTGCATATTTCTTTTTGAGTTAAAAGAATAAATCTTATGGACAATAATCTAAAGCCCTGCAACTATTTGAAGTCTTTATACTCACAGAGTTTAAATAAAATCAGAACTTGAGGTGATATTTCTCAACATTGTTAAGAGAAAAATCACCTTTATGTGGAACTTTTGGGTAAACCTATTCTGGGAGCTATTTCTTACTCAGATTATTGACTTTTTCTCAGTTTTCCCTTGCATCTGTGGACGGTTTCAAGTCTATTTTTGAAAGACAGTGAATATGGAGCCAGAGAAAGCTTTAAAAGTCAAAGCCTCTTTAAATTACTATATGCATGGTGCATCTGAATCCTTGATCTTAGAGTAGAAAGCCCCTGGAAGGACAGGAGGAAAAGAATTGATCCCATCTCCTTTACTGAAGAAGAGCTATAAGAAAAGTCAAGTCATCCACTCATCAACCCGTATGTGTAAACAGCTCCAAACTTGAAGGTGCACACACCTAAAAATGATGAAAAAGACTTCTCCTCTGACGCTGGCTTCCTAGGAAAGCAGGATGCAGATGAGCATGCAGAGGGGTCCTCCAGTGCGATCATTACACGGTCCAGACAAGCCTTTCTTTCCCCCAAAGCAGAGCTCTTTGGCCTAGAAACTTGAACTGGAAACAAACTTATTGCTCAGTCGCTGAATCGTGTCAGACTCTTGGCCACCCCATGGACTGCAACATGCTAGACTTCCCTGTCCATCACTATCTCCTGGAGTACACTCAGATTCATGTCCGTTGAGTCAGTGATGCCATCCAACCATCTCATCCTCTTCGTCCCCTTCTCCTCCTGCCTCAGGGTCTCTTCCAGTGAGTTGGCTCTCTGCAACAGGTGGCCAAAGTATTGGAGCTTCAGAAGCCTGTGTCACTCCTTCCAGTGAATAGTCAGGGTTGGTTTGCTTGCTTCCTTGCTTGCTAAGTCGCTTCAGTCGTGTCCGACTCTGTGCGACCCTATAGACGGCAGCCCACCAGGCTCCCCCATCCCTGGGATTCTCCAGGCAAGAACACTGGAGTGGGTTGCCATTTCCTTCTCCAATGCATGAAAGTGAAAAGTGAAAGTGAAGTCGCTCAGTTGTCTGATTCTTCGCGACCCCATGGACTGCAGCCCACCAGGCTCCTCCGTCCATGGGATTTTCCAGGCAAGAGGACTGGAGTGGGCACCATGGCCTTCTCTGAGGGTTGGTTTACTCCCCAAGAAATCTACCATTACCTTGTAGTGTCCCATCTGTTGGCAACAGCTGGCATGGGTTTCTGTTGATGAGACGGGGCGTTCCTTGCGAGTCTCAGTTGGCGAGCACGGTGTCAGTTTCCATCCGTCAAGTTGCAGGAAGCAGGGCTTCAGCCACCCTCACTGCCACCCCTGTATTTTGTCTAGCCCATCGCCTACCTGCCATACCCAGTATTCTTGCTCCCTGTCTAACTGTTGAAATCTGTACCTACCCTGGTCTTTTACAACATCTCAAACAAGAAAATCTCAGCCATATCTCACTTGCAGAATCCTCTCCATCTTGGAAAACAATGCTGGCACATAGATGATTTGCCCCAGGACCCCTCTTCCCTTTGTAACTTTACTTCAGCCACGCTGGTCTTGTTGCTTCTCAAACAGGCCCAGCATGTCAGAGCTTGCACAGCCTGCTCTGCTCCAAGGTATCCGCCCGCTCATTTCCTCACCACCTCGAGTTCTTTGACCAAACATCACCTCCTCGGTGAAGCTCTCCTGGGCTGTCCTACTTAAACATGTAAACCTGTGGCAGGCAGCTTTGGCGCTGGCCCCCTGTGACCCCTGCCTCCTTCAGGCTTTTGTGAAATCCCTCCCCTTGAGGGTTGGCTGGAAGAAGTGACTCATTCAATAGAACGTGGCCAAGCTGAGGGGCTGTCACATCCAAGATGAGGCTGTGGAGAAAGCCTCTGTCTTCTGTCTTGCTTACTCCCTCACTTGAGTTAATGGAAAGCAGCTGCCATGCTGGGCGCTGTTTTATGGAGAGGCCCAAATGGCAAGGAATGGGAGGAGGACTGGAGCCAACAAGCCATAGAGACTGAGCCCCCCCGCCAGCTGCCCCAGAGGAGCCAAGTTCTGCCAGGGACCGTGTGACTGGGCTTGGAGGAGAACTCTGCTTGGGCAAGCCTGGTGGTGCCTGCGGTCCCACTGGAAGCGGGGGAGACGCTGGTCCCAAGGACCCAGATAAACTGGCTTCCTGACCAACACCGACGCCGAGATACCAAATGCTTGTTGTTCTAAAATAACTAACACAATATCCACTCTTCCACCCCCGCACCTGATTTCTTTCTTTATTACATTTTCTTCTTTAAGACATCACCATTAATGTTCAATGTATTTCACTTATTGACCGTCTTCCCAGACATCTACTAAAATATGAGACTTCTGAAGGCAGAAACTTTTGTCTTTTTCTTTTCATCAGTATATGTTTGAAGTCTAATCACTGCCTGGCTCAGAGTAGTCAATCAACAAATATTTGTTAAATACATGAAGTATTATATCACTCAATGGCAAACTGTTTTTCCTACATTCCTAAGGAAATGGCTTCATTGCAACAAGCAATCTCCCACTGAACCCTCATTCTTTTGCATGTTTTTATATTTAGTAAATATTTGTTGACAGGATCAATCAATGAATAAATTACAGAAAATTGGATTTTTTTTTTTTGTAAGTGCAGTAACAATCCAGTCAGGGAAATGATCAGATGACCCATTTATTTCCATGTCACTGTCTTATAGAGGTCAAGAATTTGAGACTGTGGTGGCAAGAAAAAAATTAGAATTCTAGAGTTTTCATTTTTCTCACAAAATGTATGTCATTGTCTTCTTTAGGACATTAACTGATTTATTTCCCATTATCCAAAACAATGATACTAGCAGGAAAGACAAACAGCAAGATGCCCTCCATTCTGGAAGAAACGCATTTATGAATGTGACATAAATGCCTGGAAGAGAAGTGTCAGTCATCACCTTATGAAAAGAATCGGGTAGATTCTTGAGGGTTAAGGTTTCCACTACGTAGAGGGATGGAGGCTCGATGACAGGTAGCCCACCAATTTGTTGAAACTGATATCCGTGGAGAAAACATCACTCACTCATCAGTTTCAGAGCGGGTACCAGTCGCCCACACGCGTCCTCAGCCACTCTGCAGACAGTGACCACGTGCATGATATCTTTAGAGACAGTTCCTCTTTGCGGTTGTATCAAGCCTAATAACTGTGGGTAACATCACACTAGGAGAAGGTAGGAGGTCACTTGGTAATGAGAAGCATGTGTATTTTGGAATTCAGACAGGAGTGAGTTTGAATCTGTGACCTGAAGAAGTTACATGGCTCTCCCCAGATTACACAACTAGAGGGGAAAACCTAGATCTCCATCTATAAAATGAAGACAGTAGATCCTTCCACACTTGAAGTGGAGAGCCAATGAATATAGGGTTTAATCACCCAGAACATAGTAAGCATGTGAATGCCCATTTCCCCACATTGCCATAGAAATATTTATAGTCCATGTGATGCCCGAAATAGTGACATTTTCCATCTACTGTTCCTAAAGTTGGATTTGAGGTCACTTTTCCTAGAAAAAGAAAGTAACATAAGGTGCTCTAGGATAAATTCATGGGGGATAAAAGCTAAACCGTCCACTAAGTGATAGGTTTTACAAATTCAGAAAAGAAACAATTCAACTAAATCCTTGGATTGTCCTGGTTATAAATATTTACTCTAAGTACTCTTTCTTTATATATCTATTGTTTTCCCCCAAACTATGCTTTTTGCTAATTTCTTTCAACTAATTTATATCCAAATCTTGATGTGGACTCACCACTCACATGTATAATGGAAAAAAACATACTTTTCAATGTCCTTGAAAACTCTTGTTCTTTTGCAAATAAAAATATACTTATTTGGGAAAACGCATTGAAATAGCAACTAGAGTGCCCCTCCCACTTCAGTGTTTTTGTCCAGTTTCAGATGTTGTCATGGTCTTATTTTGCATGGGACTAATGTCTTGGATTTATCGTAGATGCTCACGTGTTCTAAAAAAACACCTAAGGAATTGCATCTCTTAGTTACTCTGGTTTTCCCACTGTCTCTGTCTCTCTCTTCTTTTTTTGAACTGAATTGAACTCTGGACCCTGTTCACTTTTATGCTTATTTTTGGCTTAATTTCCAGAACTCTACAGTGGTATTGAACAAAAGAGCTGTGGCATAGGGACTTTAAGTCACTTTGTTGTTTAAAATCTGACAGAGAGTGGTTGGTCTACATTTTCTAAAGTAAAGTGGCAAAAGGGCATCAATATGTTTTTCTTCTTTAAGGGCTGTCTCTTGTAGCTGGAGTGGGTAGATGTTTAGAAGAAACACTCCAGTCCCATTTCCCTAAAGACCTCTCAATTCCTATAAGCATATAAGAGTATGATGCAAAGGACAAAAATCCATTGGGTTTATAAGACAGTTCTTGTTTTCCACTTATACACTTCCATCCAGCAACAAGGGAAACAATTTGATTTTACATGTTAAAAAATTCATGGTGTCCAGAGAGCAAGAATTGATAAGTCCATAGTTTTCTGAATAAATACTCAAAGACAAAAGGTCTCAGGTTTTAATGGAGAAGAGAAAAAGCTTTAGAGAAATTAAGGTGAACACACAGGAGAAATAGAAATTACAATAGAAACTCTCTATTTTGAACCTATGTTAAAATCAGTCTAGAGAAATGGATGTTTTTATATCCTCTCATATACAATCCTCAGAAAACAATCAACCTGCTTTCTTGAAGTATTTTCAGGGGATGCTTAAATGTACATTTCATTGAAGCCATATATTCATAAATGTGTACATATATATGGATGCCATGATTTGCTTTTGATAGAACTTATGGAATACTCCATCTGCTATTAAATACAGGATCTGGAGAAGTCACTTTTAGATATCTACACATATAATGGAACATAAGGTCTCTTTCATAAGCTCTTTATAGACCAATTTGAGACTATGTTTTACCAAAGTTTCATAAGATGCCTACTTAAAGCCTTCACATAGGGAATTAAATTGTCTTAGTTGCATCTCATTCCACACTGATATTGACATCGCTGGATACAGAGCTTTGCTGCTTTCTGATCAGAGGGCAGCGTGAGCAAACGCAGACTGAATGACTTTGAATAAGGACAAAAACAGAGCAAGGCTTACCTGTGTCCTTTCTCCCAACGGAGGATATAGGAGCTAGGAACTCACAGCTGGGCAAGAGTGAAAATGTTCTTTAGTTAATAATACAGGCAAGAAAAGCTCCAGGCCCCAAGAACCTGGGTTAACCATTGACACTGGCTTGTTCCTACAGTTCCACCCTGGGAACATGCATAGGTAGCCCATGGCATCTTAGGAAGCCGGCGCCAACCGGTCAGCTGAGAGCGTGGCTGGGGCCCCGCCCCTGCACCCCTGGAGGAGGTTCGGGGAGAAGGTCACCCAGGCGTCCCCTGACTCACTGTTCACTTGCTCTGGAACACAGAGGAGGAAGACTTCCTGGGCCAGAAATATGTTCAGCAATGCCTGTAAGTGACTCAAATATTTACAAACAGGGCTATCGGAGGCTCAGTTTTCAGTCTCTGAGCAATGCAAAGAAGCTTCTTTTGTCAGAGTTCTTTGCATATATCTGAGCAGGTCAGAGTTGAGACGGGATGCCGATGAAAACGGAGATGGGCCAACCTGCAACGGCTAAGCAGCCGCTCGTCGCTTTACTCAGCGTGCCTTCGGTGGTCATCTACCCTATGCAGCGCGGTTCCAAGTGTGGCTTCCCGGGTGGCTCAGTGGGAAAGAATCTGCCTGCAAAACAGGAGATGCAGGTTCGACCTCTGGGTCGGGAAGATCCCCTGGAGAAGGCAGTGGCAACCCGCTTCAGAGTTCTTGCCTGGGAAACCCCATGCACAGAGGGGCCTGGTGGGCTACAGTCCAGGGGGTCGCAAAGAGACACACACGTGCACACATGCTCCCAAAGCAGAGGCATCCACAGTTGAATAGCCTCGAGAAACGGAAGAAAGAGAGGGAGGCCGGAGGTGTCTCCTGCCCACAACCTCAAGAGTCAGAGTTTAAAGGACTTCCCAGGTGGCCCAGTGGTTAAGACTTCACCCTCCAGCACAGCAGGTACAGGCTCCAGCCCTGGTTAGGGAACTAAGACATGCCTCGTGGCCAAAACACCGAAACAGCAAACAGAAGCATGTTGTAACAGTTCAGTAAAGACTTTAAAAACCATCCACAACAATAACAACAACAAAATCTTTAAAAAAAGAATCAGCGTTTACGACAGAGATGATAAAGAAAATACTGGCTGTTGTTCAAGTCTAGAATGTACAATCTGATGGTCCCTCTGCCCCAGCAATCAGTCCTTGGGGGCCAGATGAAATTTTGAGGCAGTCATGGGGTCAAGCTGCCTGATCGAGAGTCAGAAAATTGAATAATACGTGACGAGCTGGTAGAGTCAAGAGAAAGGTCCAGAAAAGGTAAAAGTCAGCCACAAGAAAGGAAAGAAATAACAATCCCAGCTCTTCAGAACCCCCGGGGCGGGAGGCGGAGGGTGGGGCCGTATGCAGAGGGTTGCCAAGGGAGGTTTGTGCTGGCCGGAAACCAGCATTTTTCTTTCCTCGGAAGAGCACTGGTAGGCAGGGGTCAGGAAGCCCTGTCCAGTTTGGTTAACCCTCCACATTTAAGGGGCTGTGCCTAAGTTCCGACCAGAGTTGCTGTTGGGGTGTTGTTGGGTGTGTGTTTGCATTTTAAAAAATATTTTTGATTAAAAAAATTGGAGCATAGTTGCTTTGCAATGTTGTATCAGTTTCTGCTGTACAACAAGGTGACTCAGCTGTGTGCATACATTATCCTCTCCCTCTTAAACCTCCCCATCCCACCCCTCTAGGTCATCACAGAGCACCCAGTTGAGCTTCCTGGGCTACCCAGCAGCTTCCTGCTTCACACGCGTAAATGCGTGTGTATCAGAGCTACTCTCTCAATTTCTCCCACCCTCTCCTTCCCCTGCTGTGTCTGCAAGCCTATTCTCTGTCTGCGTCTCCTCCTGCCCTACAAATGGGTTCATCAGAGCTGTCTTGCTAGATTCCATACCTATGCATGAATAGACAATAGCTTTTTCTCTTTCTGACTTACTTCACTTTGTATGACAAACTCTAGGTGTTTGCATTTTTAACAGCATGAACACTTGAGGAGGCAAGATTGGATTTCAGTGTTGGGACTCACTTACTGGCTTTGTGACATTGAGAGCCGCTTGACAGCTCTATATCCCAGTCTCCTCATCTGTAAAGTGAAAATAATAATAATAATAACAACTGCAACCGCAGCTCCTACTCAGGCTGGTACTTGGTGTTCCAAGCCTGCGAGCTCTCCATCAGGTTTGGCCATTCTGATAGGAGCACACGATCTGCAACCTGTTATATGGTAACCCAGTAGAAGAGCTTAAAGCCTTCAAGGGACATATCTTTTTAATCACCCATAAATGTCAGGGAGGCAGTGGACCTGGAGGTGAGCCTTTCTGCCTAGAAATCTGAAGACTGGAGAAATGTCTGCATGCCCACACACATGGAGGCCACTTCCGTTGCAGGGCAGACTGATTGCTCAGTGAATGTTATCGGTCACTCTGCTCTGTTCCTGGACTGGGAGCTGGGATTTTTTTTTATTAGTGGTCCATAGGAAAGGACTGAACAGAACACACAAGACTCTCTCTACAAGGACAGTCTCGGGGAAGGTGGCTTTGTCTGGCTGACTGCCAAGGAGATGAGGCAACCGAACATGCACGGCATAGGAAAGACCCTGCAGGAGACGAGGAGGCAAGATGGGGACCTGGACGGGCTCCCGAGCCCGAGTCAGACCATTGCCGCCGCCTCGGCCCTTTGTTTGAAGTAAATTCCCAGAACACCAGGCACGCCCATACTCACATGTAAGCAGAAAAACACTTGCCAAAGCCAAGTAAAATTATCATCTGGATCGGCTTCCCTCTTACATTCTATGCTTCCTAAATCCACCTTACACGGAAAACTAAACGTCTTGAAGTTCAGCTTTGGGGAACTACAGTCCTCCTGGAAACACAGAGAGAAACTGAGGCAAATTAAAAAAAAAAGCCTGTTTTAAGATTTGACAAATGACAAGACGACGAAAGGGTTCATTACTCAAGTGGAAGAACGCTGACACCTTTGTCAATAATCTATACTTTGTTGCGGTCCAGTGATTTTAGTCATGGCCTAAAAAGAAGACAGACTCTACAAAGAAGATATGCCACACAAACTCTATACACCATCCAACATTCTAGAGCATAGAATTGAGTTGATCCTACTCTAGGTCTGTCATGGACGAACTATTTTTGTTTGTTCGGCCTTACTTCTGCTTTTGTAAGACCTGGGAGCTAAGAATAGTTTTTACATTTTTAAATGGCAGAGAGAAGATTATGAGAAGGGTAATATTTTGTGATGTAAAGTTACATGAAATTCAAACTTCAGTATCCATAAAGGTTTTTCTTAAATAGCCCTGCTTTTCCATTCATTTACAACTCATCCATGACCATACTCACCCTATGGCAGCAGAATTCAGTGACCCTCGGAGTCTCAGCAGAGACCAGGTGGTCCTCAAAACTTCCCATATTTAGCATCTGGCCCTTTGCAGAAAAAAATGTTTGCAGAGCCCCGAGCTAGTTAAACTATGTAATTTGCATTCTTCAAAGATGATGTTTCTCTTTCCTGGTTAATGATTAATACATAGTTAACTCCAAGTTAACTGAAATTCTAGAATTTAAACCTTAACTTTTTTACAGCCAACCCAGCAATCATGTTCCTTGGTCTTTACTGAGACCAAGAGTTGAAAACCTAAGTCCACACAAAAACCTGTACACAGAGTATTTATGGAAGTTTTATTCGTGAGTGCCAAAACTTAGAAGGAATCAAGACATCCTTCAGCAGGTGAATAAACAGCGCTACATCCAGACAACGGAATATTATGCAGTTCTAAAAAGAAATGAACTACCAAGCCCTGAAAATATACAGGGAAACCTTAAATGCATGTTACTAGGTGAAAGAAGGCAATCTGAAAAACCTGCATAGAGTGTGATTCCAAGTATACGGCATTCCGAAAAAGCTAAAATTATGGAGGTAATAAAAGATCAGGGGTTGGTGAGGGGCAGAAGGAGGGAGAGATAAACAGGCAAAGCCCAGAGTGTTTTTGGAGCCGTGAAAATTCTCCATATGATTTAACAATGATGGATGTATGGCATCATGTGCACGCGTGCTAAGTGGCTTCAGTCGTGTCTGATTTTTTGTGACTCCATGGACTGTAGCCACCAGGCTCCTCTGTCCATGGGATTCTCCAGGCAAGAACACTGGAGTGGGTTGCCATTTCCTTCTCCAGGGGATCTTCCTGACCTCGAGATTGAACTCAAGTCTCTTGCATTGGCAGGCAGGTTCTTTACCACTGAGCCACCTGGGAAGCCCCATATCCTTCCGTGTCTTCCCTCAATGTTCAGTTCAGTTCAGTTCAGTTCAGTCGCTCAGTCGTGTCCGACTCTTTGTGACCCCATGAATCGCAGCACGCCAGGGCTCCCTGTCCATCACCACCTCCCAGAGTTCACCCAGACTCATGTGCATCGAGTCGGTGATGCCATCCAGCCATCTCATCCTCGGTCATCCCCTTCTCCTCCTGCCCCCAACCCCTCCCAGCATCAGAGTCTTTTCCAATGAGTCAACTCTTCGCATGAGGTGGCCAGAGTACTGGAGTTTCAGCTTTAGCATCATTCCTTCCAAAGAACACCCAGGGCTGATCTCCTTCAGAATGGACTGGTTGGATCTCCTTGCAGTCCCTCAATGTTACTGTAAATCTAAAACTGCTCTATAAAATAATCTTTTTTTGAAAGAACACTTTTTCCTTCAAGGTTCCTTTGACTCAGTCTATCCTTGCCTACTGCATTGATTCATAATTTATTTTTAAATGATTTTGAAAAAAATTAACTTTTTAAAGGCTTTTCCCTTTGATCTCTATGTCGCATATGTCATTTCCTTCACCAAGTGTTATACAGTCATGGGTCAGGATTGACTGAAATTTATCCACTGTTGAATCCAACAGAGTGTCTAGCAGAACACTGCAACACAACCGATACTAAGGCATGAACGCTTTTTTTAAAAAAGGTAGCAAGTGTACCATATTTGGAGACCAAACCCTTTTGAGCGATTGATTGTAGTGTTCTTGGCCCTTTTCTTCAGCTGTCTTACTGAGCTGGCCTATCTTTGTCCATCTCCAAATGGACAAATCTTCAGTGTCTCTGAAAGTCCAAGACTCTCTTGCTGCCTGTTTGAACCCACCCAACATCATAATTACTGGATTCTGCCTGGGTCTTTTCCCTCTTTTTATCATCCCAACTCCCAAAATCTTCCTTCACTGTGTCTCATTTCCACTTGAAGGACTCTCTGTTTTGCCACGCTCCAAGCCCTACACGATAAGAGGCAAAGGAAAAAAATAATAATAAAAGGTTAACTCGAACTTGCTTCCTCAAGGTGCAATCCAGTTCAGCATTTTATAAGCTGACGCACAGTACGGCAGCAAGAGATTTAAACAGGAATGATATAACTGACTATCACTCAGATGAGCTCAATACATTGAATGAATCATGCTAACAGGTTCTTCTCAGAGCCGGGGAGGGGGAGCAGGAGACCACCTCTGAGAATCTCTCTCGGATATTTAAGTGATGTATGCTTACCGCAGGCACTATGAGTAAGAATGTGAAAGAGCTGATAAAAATGATTCAGCAGCCTCAGTTTCTTTTGGCAAAGTTATTCCCGCTCTTCCCCACTGTGCTTTTAAGTAAAAAATTGAGATTCAATTATATTCACAGTTTTGAATCTTGCTTTTTAATCACTGTCAAGGAGCTCTCATCTTAAAGCAAAAGAATGCATTAGTAACCACGGGATCCCTGACATCCCAGGAAAGCAGGTGAAGAAGATCTGGTGAGACAGGCGCTGGGTTTCTGGTACTCCACAGTCAATCTCCACCCGTGTTTACTGACAGGGTTTACTCTGAGCTGTTGGCATCAACTGGAGCTGTGCTCTGAGACAGATTTGTAGACTCTCCAGCATGCCATTTGAAGGTATGCCCAAACACTTGTTCAGTCACTAAATTGTGTCCAGCTCTTTGCGACCTCATGGAGTACAGCACACCAGGCTTCCCCATCCTTCACCATCTCGCAGGGTTGGCTCAAACTCATGTCCATTGAGTCGGTGATGCCATCCAACCATCTCATCCTCTGTCCTCCCCTTCTCCTCCTGCCCTCAATCTTTCCCAGCCTCAGGGTCTTTTCAAATGAATTGGTTCTTTGCATTAGGTGGCCAAAGTATCGGAGCTTCGGCTTCTCTGGAAGAGGTACTTATCTACCAAAAAGCAGGAGATGGTTAGATAGCAACACGGACTCAGTGGATTTGAGCAAACTCCTGGAGACAGTGGAGGACAGAGGGGCCTGGTGTGCTGTAGTCCATGGGGTCGCAAAGAGTCAGACACGACTTAGCGATTCAGCAACAATTCTCCAGGAAGCCTTATGGGATTGGGGGTTGCATTAAAGTTGGTTGATTGGATTTCATAGGATGCCCTTATTCTAAAGACCATACTTCTTTTAGGAACTTTTTCTCTCTCCAAGGGAAGACTGAGGTCATTACCCGAGTACTTGAAGCCCCACACTCCTCACTAGCTTCATTACCTCTTAGATTATTTCATTAGGAAACATTAGAAGGAGAACCATTTACCTACACAACATCCTCAGCTGTCTTCAATTTTCATATGGCAACATAACTGTCTCTGCTCTCCTTAAGTCCCCACTTGTATTGTTTCAAGCTACAGAGACAGATTGTCAAAAGGGAGGTCCTCCCAGCCTCCCTCTCCTCCAAGACATATTTTCCTCTAATGCTTTCCTTCCCCCCTAAATAAGAATTAAAAGTGATATTTCTTTTGACAGCTGGTAACTAATCCCGCCTCGGCAGGAAAGAGAACAGGAAGCCAGCAAAGGAATTTTCCATCCCTATGTCTCTCTTAATTTTTTTCCACATCAGGTACTTTTCAAAATCTAGACATTTCCCGTGAGTCTGTCTACCTTCTTGTTTTGTCTACGAGAGTCACGTGTTCTTAAGTTGCCCTGTGCGGGCTGCGGAGAAGCCTGACGGAGCTGATGCTTGTCTATGGAGGAGGGAGAACTTGAGAGCCTTTGAATCTCCAGAGGGAATAGGACTGAAAGGTGATGCCTTTGCTTATGCAAACGGGATTTTTCCTCTTGTAAAGATAAAGTTCACACAGCTAGTCCCACAAACCACAAATCAAAATGCCTCGTGTTGTGAGGAGAGCTACAACTCTGACTCAAAGTAAGTTTCTGCTCACCCATGCTTTGCCTGCCAGACAGCCTTGCGTCCTTGATTCCTTCCTGCCTTCCTCTCCTCCATTTCCTCCTTAAAAAACAAAACAAAACAAAACACTAACATTCTGTGTACTTCTCTATGTTCCAAATCTTCCAGAGCGTATGTGACAGTAACTGGGGAGTGGAGGGGGCGGTGAGGGAAAAATAATCAACTTGATTTATTATTCCAAGGAGAAATCCATTTTAGCATTTTTTAACATAAGGCACAATATTTCAATAAACGATTATTTTTAAAAGGGTAAAACCTTAACTTCCTAAAGGCAGTGATTTGTACAGAATGGGAATGAAATGCATCTATGTCAATGTCTTTTCAAATGAATTGATTTAATGAAGGTGATATCTACTCCAGCCTTTTAGATTCTGTATGAGCGACTAAAAGCATTGCTCTAAAACTGAAGAGAAGGGACTTCCCTGGTGACTCTGCCTTTGCAACGCAGGGGTCCTGGACTCGGTCCCTGCTGGGGAACTAGAGCCTACACGCTTCATGGTCCAAAAATAAATAAACAAACAAAAAGGAAGAAACAAAAGACACTGTAAGACAGAAGACAATAAAGAATGGCTTCACAATTGAAAAAAAAAAATAACACTGAAGATAACTTTTTTTCCCCTGAAATTTTCCAACTGTGTATTTTTACCATGGCAATAATCATCAGAATCAAAATGACAGTAACAAGAAATGGTGGTGGTTTAGTTGCTAAGCCGTTTCAGATTCTTTGAGATTCCATGGCCTGTAGCCCACCAGGCTCTTCTGTCCATAAGTTTTCCCAAGCAAGAATACTGGAGTGGGTTCCCAGTATAGATCCCCAGGGGATTTTCCTGACCCAGGGATTGAACCCAGGTCTCCTACACTGCAGATACTTTCTTTACCAACTGAACTACCAGGTAAGCCCAATAAGAAATACTTACTAAGCAGATTCAGGTAGTGGGTACGCTTTTACACTGACTTCCCTGGTAGACCAGTGGTTAAACAACTGCCTGCCAATGCAGGAGACCTGGGTGGGATCCCTGGGTTGGGAAAATCCTCTGGAGGACAAAATGGCAACCCACCCCAGTATTCTTGCCTGGAGAATCCTGTGGCCAGAGGAGCCTGGTGGGCTACAGTCTACAGGGTCCCATACAGTCTGACAGGACCGAAGCAACTTAGCATGCACACAAACAAGATATCTGGATGATATTGTTTACCTCTAACAAAAATATCTGATTGCCAGGAGAAATATCAATAACTTCCGATATGCAGATGACACCACCCTTATGGCAGAAAGTGAAGAGGAACTAAAGAGTCTCTTGATGAAAGTGAAAGAGGAGAGTGAAAAAGTTGGCTTAAAACTCAACATTCAGAAAACTAAGATCATGGCATCTGGTCCCATCATTTCTTGGCAAATAGGTGAGGAAGCAATGGTAACAGTGACAGATTTCATTTTGGGGGGCCTCCAAAATCACCGGAGATGGTGATTGCAGGCATGAAATTAAAAGATGATTGCTCCTTGGAAGAAAAGTTATGAACAACCTAGATAGCATATTGAAAAGCAGAGACATTACTTTGCCAACAAAGGTCCGTCTAGTCAAGGCTATGGTTTTTCCAGTGGTCATGGATGGATGTGAGAGTTGGACTATAAAGAAAGCTGAGCACCGAGGAATTGATGCTTTTGCACTGTGGTGTTGGAGAAGACTCTTGAGAGTCCCTTGGACTGCAAGGAGATCCAACCAGTCCATTCTAAAGGAGACCAGTCCTGGGTCTTCATTGGAAGGACTGATGCTGAAGCTGAAACTCCAATACTTTGGCCACCTGATGGGAAGAATTGACTCATTGAAAAAGCCCCTGATGCTGGGGAAGATTGAAGGCGGGAGAAAGGGATGACAAAGGATGAGACGGTTGGATGGCACCGCTGACTCAATGGGCGTGGGTTTGAGTGACCTCCCGGAGTTGGTGATGGACAGGGAGGCATGTATGCTGCAGCCCATAGGGTCACAAAGAGTCGGACACAATGGAGCAACTTGACTGAACTGAAGATATTTAAATGGTATGTATCTAACAAGTTTTATACTATCTCATCACAATCCTTAACCCACTACCATTTTTTCTTTTTTAAAAAAGTTAATAATGTAAGGAATTAGATGTGCAAAAATTTCAGTCTAAGAGTGATGTTGGGATTTATAAGATCTCTTCCGGGCACACAACTCCTAAAAGCTTGGAATTTCCTGTGATAAAAGCAATAAAGTTTTCTTTACTATGCTAATGACATAGCTTTTGGAAAGCCTGCAGGTAACCTAAATTGGTGAGGGTTGGAGTATTGGTTATCAAGGTAACCAATTGTGATTAGAGGTTGAGACTACCAGTTCCACCGGCTTGAACCTCTGGGGAGGAGAGAGGGGCCAGAGGTCAAATCTCTACCACCACAGGCCAATGATTTAACCAGTCATGACCACAGAACGAAGCATCCATAGGAACCCAAAAGGATGGGGTTCAGAGAGCTTCAAAGCTGACGAGTGTATGTCAGGCCAGGGGTAGTGGTTCACCTGCAGGGGGTGGAAACCCTGCACCTTTTCTGCCCTGTGAGTCTCTTCCGTCTGTTCCTGAGTTATGTCTTTTTCTAATAAATGGGTGATTTAGTAAGTCCTGTTTCTCTGAGTTCTGTGAGCCACTCTAGCAAATCAATCAAACCCGAGGAGAAGGGTGTGGGAATCTCTGATTGATAGCCAGGTAGCCAGAAGTACAGGTGACAACCTGGATCCGCAGTTGATGTTCTGAGTCAGAGCGGGGTTGTTGGAATCTACAATATGGAGCTAGTTGGTGGTCAGAAACACAGTTAACAACCTGGGCTCATAACTGGTGTCCGAGGAGCAAGGGGGGCAGTCTTGTAGGGCTGAACACTTAACCTGCAGAATCTGATGCCAACATCATTTCAAAATTGAGTTGAATGATAAGACACCCAATCAGTATCTGGAGAATCACCCCTTATTGGTGGGGGAAACTGTCCCCTACAGGGTTGGAACTGGGTCCTGAAACTCCAAAGACTATGATATAGTCTAAAACTATAATAAAATTCATTGGAAAGACTAATGCTGAAACTGAAGATCCGATTCTTTGGCTCCCTGAAACAAAAAGCCGACTCATTGGAAAAGACCCTAATGCTGGGAAAGATTGGAGCAAAAGAAGAAGGGGGCAGCAGAGGATGAGATGATTAGATAGCATCACTGACTCAGTGGACATGAATCTGAGCAAACTCAGATTCAGGAGACAGAAGAGGATAGGGAAGCCTGTCCTGTTGCAGATCATGGGGTTGCAAAGAATCAGACATGACTTCAAGACTGAACACAAAATAATATCTTCAAGGATGACATTTAATAATATCCAAGTAAGTAAATATAATGCATTCATTTCAATAATTTATAAATTACAGAGAACTGTATAGTAAATTTAGCTCAAATTAAAGCATTATATGCTCAGACATGCAGATGACAGCGCCCTTATGGCAGAAAGTGAAGAAGAACTAAAGAGCCTCTTGATGAAAGTGAAAGTGGAGAGTGAAAACACTGGCTTAAAGCTCAACATTCAGAAAACTAAGATCATGGCATCTGGTCCCATCACTTCATGGCAAATAGATGGGGAAACAGTGGAAGCAGTGGCAGACTTTAATTTCGGGGGCTTCAAAATCACTTTGCAGCCATGAAATTAAAAGACACTTACTCCTTGGAAGGAAAGTTATGACCAACCTAGACACCATATTCAAAAGCAGAGACATCACTTTTCCAACAAAGGTCTGTCTAGTCAAGGCTATGGTTTTTCCAATAGTCATGTATGGACATGAGAGTTGGACCATAAAGAAAGCTGAGCACCAAAGAATTGATGCTTTTGAACTGTGATGTTGGAGAAGACTCTTGAGAGTCCCTTGGACTGCAAGGAGATCCAACCAGTCCATCGTAAAGGACATCAGTCCTGGGGGTTCATTGGAAAGACTGATGTCAAGCTGAAACTCCAATACTTTGGCCACCTGATGCAAAGAGCTGACTCATTGGAAAAGGCCCTGAGGCTGGGACAGATTGAAGGCAGGAAGAGAAGGGGACTACATAGGATGAGATGGTTGGATGGCATCACTGACTCAATGGACATGAGTTTGGGAAAAGTCTGGGAGTTGTTAATGGACAAGGAAGACTGGTGTGCTGCAGTCCATGGGGTCACAAAGAGTCGAACACAACTGAGCAACTGAACTGAACTGAAAGCATTATATTATTTATCCAGAAAGTATTTTAATAGATTCAGTGTTAAAAATCGTTATATTTCCTAATAACTTAGAACAGAGTTTAAGTAAATCTATCCTCCAGTCTTATGCAAAATGATATCTCTAGGGAGTGTTTGTGTGTGTGTGTGTTAGTCACTCAGTTGTGTCTGAGTCTTTCGACCCCATGGACTGTAGCCCATCAGGCTCCTCTGTCTTGGGATTTTCCAAGCCAGAACATGGGAGTGGGTTGCCGTTTCCTCCTCCAGGCTTGAGGGAGTGGGGGTTGGTAGAAAAAAGCAGCATCATAGTATATATGTTTGTGTGCATGAGTGTGTGTGTGTGTGTGTGTGTGTGCATGAGTGTGTGTGTTGGCTTCAGTTGAAAATCTAAGACACTAATGAAATCATACTCCTGTTGTTTATAGGAAAAGAATGTTCCTTTTTGTGGGGGGTGATTTTTTATAATTGATTTTTACTGGAGTGTAGTTGGTTTATAATGTTGTGTTAGTTTCTGCTATTCAGAAAAGAGAATAAGTTACACACATCTATATAGCCCTCTTTTTAAAATGCATTCCCAGGTAGGTCATTGCAGACCACTGTGCTGTAGGTCCCTATTATCTGTTACAGTTAGTCGTATGTACCAGTCAATCCCAATCTCCCAATGTATCTCTCCCCACCTCCCTTTCTTTCTTCATAACCACAAGTTTGTTTTCTACATCTGTGACTCTATTTCTGCTTGGTAAGTAAGTTCAGTTGGGGCATAGAATGTTCTGGAGCTGGTGTGACAGCAGGCTCTCCAGAAGGCAGGAAGTAAGGATACGGAACACCCCACTTCCGGTTCCTGAGCCTGTCTATCTGTCTCCGACCGCCCACAGAGCAGAGAGGCATAGATTGTTCTAGCTGAAGAGAGAAGGCAGGACTGGACTCCTCCCGCCCCTTGAGCTGATTCTCACAGAATAGAACCCATTGCAAGAAAACACAGAGCTCCCCAAATGCATACTGAAAAGCAACCCGATTCTCACTCATCAGATAGCAGCAGCACTTACTGACCTGGGCAACCCCACTTGGCTTCCTTATGGCCTTAATGAAAAGGCCGGTTCATTATTCCATTTGGAAATCAGTGAGATGAATCGTAATGAAAAGCCAGGGTTCTCTGCCAGGATTTAGCAAAGGCCATGAATAGCCCAGCTTAAAAGTTGAATTTCTTGTTTTCCTTCCTGTGTGGCTCTCTTTAAAAAGGCAAGAAAAGAGTGCATTTGGTCGTTGGAAAGCCCATCTCAGAGTCCGAGGCATTGCCAACTGGTGAGGTTCACCCTGGGGCAGTGAAGCCGTGGGGCCATGAGGAATGGCATAGCCAGAGGACAAGTTCAGACACGAAGAGGAAGTAACACAGAGAGATTTTCGTGCTAATGGTGAGGGTCGAGAGCAGATCCTTCTTCACGGAAACAGCACGACCAAGGCAAGAGGGTCCTGGTGCAGTTCAGCTCTCCCCCATAGTGTAGCGGTTAGTTCTGCTCTAACATGACATGCATGCTCTTAAAAATCGCCATAATCTACCAAAATAATAATAATAATAAACCCCAAAGCTAGGACTTATGGAGAAAATAGTGTTGAGGCATAAAACTAAAATTTCATCACCAGGGACTTCCTTGGCGGTCCAGTCCTTACGACTCAATGCTTATACTGTGAGTGAAAAAGAAACAGGCGGATACTTCATAGGAGAACACTGTTTCATTAAAGGTATTAAACCCCTTTGCCTATACTTCTTTGAAGACAAATATTTCCATTCGCTTTATGGAACCAGTATATTTGGCTTTCTCAGAATAGCATGGTACAATTCTTTGTAAACTATCAATGACTGTGAGTCGTGCTTCTTTCATTGTTTTTCCCCCATAGAGATGAGAGATTATCAAAACCTGAGACTTCAGTGTTGTCTAACTGTTCTAGCATTCCCAGCATTGCCCGCTAGATTTCTGAAGTTTTAAGCAAAGAAGAGAAACACATTACATTTAAAAACTCAGATTATTTTTAAAGTGGGAAATCGCATTTTTAATGCCCTACCCTTACTGGGTTCCTGTTGTGTCATTCTACATAGGAGATTTCTCTCATATGATTGTAATTTCCAGCATAACCCAGCTATTGGAATACAGCATCATGGCCTGCCTGTAATACCACCTGGGGTGACTTAGGTAAAGAGAGAGCGCCCCAAGATGAGTGGACCCTAGGAATTCAAGAAGCCAAGACTGAGCTGGGCAGCATATGGGGCCAGGCAGCATTGTATCAAGTTCGCTTATTTGGCTCTGCTCCGGTCTCAGGACCTGGAGGAGAGCAGAGAGCAGTAAGCAGTCGCAAATACTCCTGTCTGATCAGCTCTAAACCTGTGACAGGTGATGGGCTGTACAGGTCCCTGGGGAAGAAGAGGCAAAACATGAGAAGGGTCCGGAGGCAGGAACAGCCAGCTGAAACCCCCAAATGGAAGTAATTTGAACATAAAAAGAGAAAGAAATAGCATACTACTGTTGACAACACAAGTGTACAGTTATTTTCAGTAAAATGTAAAAAATAACTATTGGAGAAGTGATTTCTGAAATATAATAAAAGGTCATTTTATTCAATCTCATCAAACAATCAACATGTCTGGGCTATAGGGAGTGTTCAAATGAGATGTGTGGACGTATCATTGTGGGAAACAGTAGATGTATATTAAATACAATTGAAATGGAAAATGTTGAAGAGAAGACATACTCGGATTATATATTTTGAAAAACATTGGTCTTACACTTGAGAGCTCTAGCCTGTGGTCCCAACTTTGCCACTTACTCAACTGTGACCTTGAGATGTCGTTTAACTTTCCTTCCCCTCTGTTTTTCATCTATAAAATGAAGATGACTAAAGTCAAATATAAGATTTCTTCCAGTCTAGAAATTCCGTGAACATCCCACGTTATCATCCAGACATTTATTTGGAACGTATTATGCAAGAAGCTTATGCTAGAGCTTTAGTCACCTCCTTCTCTCTTACTTTCTTTTTAACATACAACCCGATTATCATACAGTTTTTAGCGTTGTAACAGATTTGAATAAACCAAGTCAAATTACTTTACCAGAAAGGTAGCCGTGTAATATGCGATACAGCTATTTGGTAATATTGCTGGCCTAGAACATGCCAATCAGTTCTCTCTGTAAACAGAGCTCTAAGTCTATACATTCTAATTCAGAAGTGGGATTTTCATCTGCAACAAATAATACGGTCTCTCAACACAGTGAGTTGGAAATTATTTGTGTTTGAGGGAAGACTGGCATTTTGCAGTCCACGAGGTTGCAAAGAGTTGGATACAATTTAGCAAGTGAACACATACACACAAATGGTAGTAAGTAGAGAATAGAATTTACACATGGACCTGCTCCCTTAGCTTGTCCCAACTCAGGATGAGATGATGATGGTAGTATTCAGAGGGGTGGAAAAATGTGTGTTATTTCTAAAAACGAAGCCAAATTCTGTCACAGAAACACAGCCATCCTGGCACCCGGATCCTGAATATTTTTGTTCCTCACCATTTACTATTTGTTGGGTTGGTCAGTGAACAAAGGGAAGTTATTCCAAAACAACCAGATGGAAAATCATAAGCTCAGTGAAACCTGAGAATTGTCTGAACAAGTGCCACACGCAGCAAAGTGGCGGTGCCAGAAGATGACGGTAACTCCCCAAACCCCAGAAGTGGCCTCTGTGCTACAGGTGGGCTGGAAAATCTTATCTTGTTAATCCCTCCAACTTCCAAAAAGCAGCACCTGCTCTGTGTATAGAAGAAATCTGTACCTCTACATCAAGCAGGACTCGGTGGGCATTTAAAAGTCGTGAAATAAAATTGCTTGAAATTGTAGAGTACAGAAAGTGACATCTTTATACTATTGGTAAGGCCAAGGTACCCACTTTCTAGGGAGCAGAGTTCTCTTCAGAGCTCTCTAACATAAAGCTGCTGCTAAGTCACTTCAGTCGTGTCCGACTCTGTGTGACCCCATAGACGGCAGCCCACCAGGCTTCCCTATCCCTGGGATTCTCCAGGCAAGAACACTGGAGTGGATTGCCATTTCCTTCTCCAGGGCATGCAAGTGAAAAGTGAAAGGGAAGTTGCTCAGTTGTGTCCGGCTCTTCGGGACCCCGTGGACCGAACTATATGCTAATAATGCAATTCTAGTAATGGGAATTCACCATGAAGCCTAGTGAACCGAGGGAAGAAAAAGATGAGCCTGCACGCTCAGTCGTGTTTGACTCTGTGCGACCCCCTGGATTGTAGCCCACCAGGCTCCTCTGTCCATGGGATTCTCCAGGCAAGAATACTGGAGTGGGTTGCCATGCCCTCCTCCAGGGGATCTTCCTGACCCAGGGATCGAACCCCTGTCTCTTGAACTGCAAGCAGATTCTTTACTGCTTGAGCCATCAGGGAAGCCCAATAAGCCAAGGGAAACAATTACACATATCATGTCCTGTTCTTTTGGTCTTTAGTTAGATGACCATTTGAGAATGAGGACTCTTTTTACTACATCTAAATTGTTCTTGTTTTAGATACTTGCTGAGGGGAAGCATATATCATAACAAAGGAATTAAAAAGTGGATTTGTTCTATATGTTCTTATTTTCCCCCCAAACAGATAAAAATCCTTTTCTACCAACTATTTGAAAGAGCATCACTGCAGGAGGAAAAAATTCACTTGAAAACAACCCTCTGGAGCTATTAATAGCAGCTGCGTTCTATGTAGCATTTGCTAAAGGCCTGGCAGTATATAAAGTGTCTAAAGCATGTTATCATATTTAATCCTTATGACCTCAGGAGTCAACACAAAATTATCACTCCTGTTTTACAAATAAAAATAGGAGCCTTGAAGGGAACCTCAATGTCACGCGGCTAGACAGGAGCCTGGGGTCTCTTTATCATGACCCTTGCTAGTGCACACAGTTTAGCCTGTGGTTCTTGGGGCCAGCCACAAGTGAACTCAGTGTCTTTAAATGCGAAATCTGAATGTATGGCAAAACCAATACAGTATTGTAAAGTAAAATAAAGTAAAAATAAAAATTTTTAAAAATAAATGCGAAATCTCTTCTTGAATGAAAACGGATGTCTTACAGGTATTCTTCAGGGAGAAAAATGCAAACTGGCAGAGCCCAGCTCTTGAGTGAAGGTTCATTATCCTGGAAGCAAGGAACCAGGAGTTGAGACATGTCCAAATGCTCCTCCTAGCCTCATCTTCACCGTGCATGCTGTGGACCTAGATGTTTCGTTAGGTACTTTTCTTCCTTGAATTCTCCCCATTTCATGAAAATACTTGTTTTCCTCTGAGTGTTAGCAGAGGGCTTCCTTGGTCCCAGACATGATTTTCAAGGTCCCCGGGAGAAAACAACCAGGCCGACTTCTTGGCGGTCAGAGCGACTCTGCCGAGTTCCTGAAACAACTGAGCCCTTGAAACTGACGCCGATCTGGAAGTTCCTAGACGTTTCGAGCGCCCAAACCACGCTGGGGTGGTGGAAAGAGAAAGTCACAAACTGTTTCCGTGGGATTTTCACTGGCCACTACAAGGAGCAAGTTGAAATTCAAGAACTTGACAAGATCTCCGCAAAGACAAATAATTGTGAGGCTGGAAAGATTGGATCACCGTCACTTCAAAATCTACTGAAGGAGTTACCTCCATTTCGTTCACTCCTTTACTGCGCTTTAGGTTTAAGGTTTTTTTGGTCCCTCCCTTCCCTGCCCCTGCAGAGGCTCATTTCCATTCTAACAATAGCATCCCACGTTTTAAATCTTGCTAGAATGGTTAACAGTCTATTTTCTAGGCTGTGCCACTTAATGCTATTATTATCATGGGTAAAATGACCAAATTTTGTGGAAGAAAATCAGCAGAATATGTTTCTGATTTATGAGTTTATTTCTGAATAAACAAAATGTGATTATCCTTTTAATGAACTGCCTTTACTGAAAAGCATATGAAGGGTCATGGCAGACTGCCCTAGACAACCCGATTTGCATTGTCATGGGGCATGTTTCCTAACCATTAAACAAAAATAACAGTCACTGTTATGAAAACCCTTAAAGACTTAGCAACTTCAATTATCCTAGCAGTTTAAAAAACAACTTATCACCTTGAAAGTAAGGAGCACATTTACGTTACAAGTCAAAGTCATTATTTGGGTTCAGTAAGATGTGGTGGGCTTCCAAAGTGGCGCTTTAGTGTTAAAGATCCAGCCTGCCAAGGCAGGAGACATAAGAGACCAGAGTGCCATCTCTGGGTCAGGAAGATCCCCTGGAGGAGGGCACAGCAACCCACTCCAGTGTTCTTGCCTGGAGAATCCCACGGACAGAGGAGCCTGGTGGGCTACAGTCCATGGGGTTGCAAATAGTCACAACTGAAGCAACTGAGCATGCATGCAGGATGTAAAAGTATTTCTTATAATATTCTGAAATCCATATGTTCAAAGCTATTTTTAAAATACAAAGGACTCATATATTAATGCATTAAAGCACACAAGAGCCCTTTAGTAATTCTTCCCCCTCCCCAGTTCTGTCTCCATAATCTGTTACTGGAGATCTTCCAAGGGAAATGCCAGACAACCAAAGACACAGTTTTGTCCCAAGCTACCATTTAGTAGGTGCAATCTGGTCTCATTCTGGCCTTTCAATTTTATTTTCTACTTTCTCACAGTACTCTGATCCATGGCATTCCAGGAAGATGGGCTCCACAGATAATCAGAAGCAAACAAACAAACAGAAAAATGTGGGGAGGGAGCAAGAGCTTGGAGGACCAAGGAAACAGAGTCTGCTCCACGCTGGAAAAATTGTCCACTTTCTCACTTTCCAAGTAAATTTTTTCATCTTGTTTTCCCTTCCTTTTGCCTTCAATATGTCCTTTTAGCTGGTGATGCCGTCCAACCATCTCATCCTCTGTCATCCCCTTCTGCTCCTGCCTTCAATCTTTCCCAGCACCAGGGACTTTGCCAATGAGTCAGCTTGTCACATCATGTGGCCAAAGTATTGGAGATTCAGCATCAGTCCTTCTAATGAATATTCAGGACTGATTTCCTTTAGGATGGGCTGGTTGGATCCCCTTACTCTTCAAGAGACTCTCAAGAGTCTCCTCTAGCACCACAATCTAAGAGCATCAGTTCTTCAGTGCTCAGCCATCTTTATGGTCCAACTCTGACACCTATACGTGACTACAGGAAAAACCACAACTTTGACTATATGGACCTTTTTTGCCAAAGTGATGTCTTTGATGTCTTTGCTTTTTATACGCCGTCCACGTTTCTTTCCTTTTTTTTTTTTTTAAGTAGAGATTTATTTATTTATTTATTTAATTTTACTTTACAATTCTGTATTGGTTTTGCCATACATTGACATGAATCCACCATGGGTGTACATGCGTTCCCAAACATGAACCCCCCTCCCATCCCCCTCCCCACAACATCTCTCTGGGTCATCCCCGTGTACCAGCCCCAAGCATGCCGTATCCTGCATCGGACATAGACTGGCAATTCGATTCTTACATGATATTATACATGTTTCAATGCCATTCTCCCAAATCATCTCACCCTCTCCCTCTGAGTTCAAAAGTCCGCTATACACATCTGTGTCTTTTTTGCTGTCCTGCATACAGGGTCATCATTGCCATCTTTCTAAATTCCATATATATGTGTTAGTATACCGTATTGGTGTTTTTCTTTCTGGCTTACTGGCTGCGGTCACCACTGGCAGTGATTTTGGAGCTCAAGGAAAGAAAATCTGTCACTGTCTCCGTTGTTTCCCCTTCTACCTGCCATGAAGTGATGGAACCGGATGCCATGACCTTAGGTTTTTGAACTGAGTCTCCGCCAGCTTTTTCACTCTCCTCCCTCACCCTCTTCTTGCTTCCTACTCCCACTGATCCCACAGAATCCACCGTGACCACTGGAGACCACAATGCAGGAGACCCCCGCGGACCGGTCAGCAGCCCCACACCAACTACTGGTCCCTGTGTCCACACATACAAGTCTCAGCCACTCCATCCTACTCCTGACTCAATCAAAGGGCCATCCATAGGAGGCAGAATGTGTCTTTAGTGTGGAAATGGGTCCATGTATTTGTCTAGTTGAGAAAGTTTATAAAGCCCATAACAGCTAGATATACCGTACCACTGACTTATAAGAGATTTGTACATCCTTAATAAACCATCCCCTCCTTCCCAGGCAAAATATGTTCTTCCCCAGCACATCATTCAGGGTCTCCTATCACACTGATGACTGGCAATGATAATTGTTTATAAGCACGACTCTCTTCTTCACCATGCTGTGAACTGCTCAAGTCCCTGAAAAATGGAATGAAAGTGAAAGTCACTCAGTGTTGTCCGACTCTTTGCGATCCCACAGACTCTGCAGTCCATGGAATTCTCCAAGCCAGAATACTGGAGTGGGTAGCCTTTCCCTTCTCCAGGGGATCTTCCCAACCTGGATCAAACCCAGGTCTCGCACACTGCAGGTGGATTCTTTACAAGCTGAGCCACAAGGGAAGCCCAAGAATACTGGAG